>NW_001849490.1:1374-20139 GCF_000209065.1 Trypanosoma cruzi
AACAAGCCCGGTAACTTTCACCGCATTGAGGAATATCTTGTTCTTTTGCGGCGTGAGTACTACAACCACTTCAAACCACGATTCCTGCAAGACAACCCGGTGCTCCCAGCGGAGATGGATGTTTTGCGGAGGTCGGGAATCACCAATACGATTCAACTGCCCATGTGGGATGATGTACAGGAGGGGTACGCCAAGGAAAATGTCTTTATGCCATGTGAGGGCCACTGGGAGGATCCATTTACGCCCCGCCTATCAACATCGCAGCGGGCAGAAGGGGCAAAATATCTTCGAATTGGCGAAATCAAACCGAATGCCGATCTTTGCATAATTCGCTCTGCTGATCCATTGAATGTGAAGCAAACTGTTGTGGGGGACTGCTCGATGGTATGCAGTCTCATCATCTGCGCCTCCTATCAACAACGGTTTCCAAAAGGGAAGATCATTAGTAACGTCATTTATCCTCAGGACAACAATGGTGATCCCATTGTTAACCCCAAAGGAAAGTACTGTGTTAAGATGCTAATCAATGGCATGACCCGCCTTATTGCCATTGATGACCGTTTTCCCGCAGCCCCGCGTACGGGGAGGTTACTCTGTACATACAGCAAGGACGAGACAGAGTTATGGGTGTCTATCATGGAGAAGGCGTTTGTTAAGCTCTGCGGTGGGAGCTACGAATTTCCCGGGAGTAGTAGCAGCAGCGATCTTTACAAGCTCTCCGGGTGGCTTCCTGACAGTGTTTCGTTTGAGTCCAAAGAATTTGACCCTGAACTTCAATGGAAGAGGCTCTACACAAGACATGTGAATGGATCTGTTCTTATAACGGCGAGTACAGGGACATTGTCAGAGGAGGAGGAGAAGAGGTTGAAACTTGCCGCCTCTCACGCATATGCAGTCCTGATGATACGAGAGGTGGATGGGGAACGTCTCCTACAGCTCAAAAATCCATGGAGTCGCCAGTCCTGGTCTGGAATGTACTCTTTTGATGACAGGAGAGAGAAGTCCAGGGCTCTTCTGGCACAGTTGCAGTACACGGAGGCTTTGGCCGATCAAGGCGTATTTTGGATCACATGGAAGGACCTTTGTGCCCATTTTTCACGGTGTTCTCTCAGCTGGAACCCTTACATGCTCTATAAGATGCCAGACGGCATGTCGCAAAGGCCAACACGATTGTCGTGCCACAGACGCTTCCTATACACAATGAGTACAGGACAAGCGCCGCAGTTTCACATTGGGGTCATCAACGCGCCAAGGCCATCCCGCATGCATCTTGTCTTTGCGCGTCACACCAGCAACGTGGAATCGTTTGGAGTGCAGTTTGTAAAGGATGATCCAAAAGTACCGTATGTGGCGGTAAAAGTTTATGACGTGACGCAATTTCCTTCCATCGCACAGCACCTTGGCGCGTCCTGCAGCTTTGAGACGTGTTACTGCCGTCGTCTTGCGCATGGAACGGAGCTGGAGGCGGGATTTACACCGCTTCATGACGTCTCCTACAAGAACATGGCCGAGCACACATTAAGTTTTAATTGCCCCGCTGGGACAAGCAATCTGCTTGTTGTTCTTAGCCGTATAGAGTCCACAGTGAAGGAGGAATTTAGCTTTTCGCTCACACTGCATACAGAGTGGCCCCAAATAAAATTGAATGGGGAGAAACGATCCCCTTCGGGTGTTTACATGCACTTCATTCCGCAGAGCCAACTCAAGCACTGCACCGTCCGACAAGGAAAATGGGAGAAGGGGGTAAGTTGCGGTGGCAGAACGAGCTTGCAGACGTTTGCGTATAATCCCCAGTACCTTCTAACACTCTCCAAACCATCAATGCTTTCGGTGCGGCTGAACGTTCCGGAGTGTGAAGTGTCGGCGCAGGTGCATCTTGTACGGAAGGAACAGAATCCGGCACGTGAGCAGGTAAAATGGTCGTCCAGGGTCAGTGCCCTCAATGAGGAGTGTGTGTTTTTTTTGCATGCACCGCTGTACGCCCACGGAGGTGTGGTGGTGGACACAAGCCTCTGGAGGTGTGTCACTTTCGACCCTAGGCGACTTCTTGGCGAGAGACGGAAGGAGAAAGAAAAGGCAGTGGCCGAGCCGCCTTCGCCTTTACCCGCGGGTGAATACACCATTGTGCCGGCGTTGTGGGATAAGGGCGTGCCTGCGGTATTTGAGCTCGTCGTGGAAACGACAGAACCGCATGAGTTGCGTGAGATACCTCCGGAGGGGGTCGGCTTTGTGGAGACGACGCTGCAGGGGAATCTGATGGGCGGTGCCACGGCTGGACTGTCCATGTTGTTGCTGCCGCGGACCGATGCTTACTTTTCCAGCAACTGCAAGGCCTGCCTTGTGGCCACGAATCCATGCGTGCTGACGGCACGGTTGTTGCTTTTGCTTGCCGACGACACGAAGAATGACGTTTCTACCAATCTGTCTCTTTTCCGCTCGAAGGATGCTGCAACGATGGAGCGCATCGCATCATCTGGCCCGTACGAATTGTGCGGAGTGGCGTTGCCGCCAGTTAAACTGGATGCCAACGTGACATATGTCCTGGTTATGTCGTCTGCCAAACCATCCCACGCAAAGTACGCGCTGCGATTGTATTCCAGCACGGCCATCAGGGCCTGGCTGCAGTGATTTTCCGGAGGATGTTTCTTTTTTCTCTACCGCTTTGCTAAAGGCCTTTGCTTCCAGTCTTTTTATATTCTTACTTTTCTTTGTGGCGTTTTTTTTGCTTTTATTGATTGTTTTGCATTCTTTGTTCGTGCCGTTTTTTTTTTTTCTCTGCTCTTTTCTGTGGTATTAGCAGCCACCACTGCTGCTGCTGCTGCCGGGATTGTTTATAGCTTTTTGGGGTGGACCTTCTTTTTTTTTTTCTGCGTTTTTTTGGACACTCCGGTGTTGTCCTTGATTCCTTTGCTTGTTTTCATTGGGGGTGGCGGTCTCTTATGCATGTGGGGCGAACACTGGCCGGATCTACCACGCATGCAGGGTGCCGCACGGCCAGCAGTTGGCTTCTGCGACATGCTCGTCACAACCCAAGACGCTGGGAGCAGCCGAGTGTCATCTCGTCAAGGGCCGCCGCGGAAACGATTGTGACAATGCTGTCCGTTGGTGGTAACAACTGCTGGGAGGTGGCAACGGGTCTTTACGCGGAAGCGCTGGCGACGCACTCGATAGGGCGGCGTGGGGAGGTGGCACTGCGTGAGCGGCACATGGCCATCGCGCGTGTTCTGACGGCACTCACGCAAGCAGCAACGGTTGGCATGCTGCACGGACGGGTGGCACGGCGTATGGCGCGCGACGTTAAACCACCACGTGATGACGCCTCCAACAAGGAGCACGAGGCGATGGCCATGGCTTGTGAGGCGATTCTCCGAGTGCTGCTTGCATCGGGTGACTTTGAAAAGGCGCAACTGTGCGCGGAGGGTTGGGTACGAACGAACACTTCCCAAACGGTGGTGAGGCGGGTGATACACACGCTTGTTTCGGAAGCTGCGGGTGGGGGAAGGAAGGAGGAAGGGAGTAGGGAAGAGGAGGGTGACAGCGACAAGAGTGCGGTGCGCCGTACATCTTTGTTTCGGTGCGGGTTTCTGCAATTTTTGGAGGCAGCAACAGGAATACCGGCACTCCCAGCACTGCTCTCGCTACGCACCGAGGGGTTAACAGACCGTTGCGTAGCGCGGTGGTATGCCGATGCGGCGATGCACATAAACGCGAGTTTGTGGACGCTTTGTATTGCGCACGTACCGCCAATGAGTGCCTCGTCGGAGCCGTTTTATCGTGAGCTGCTTGTGTACTGCTGCTCACACCGCCAGTGGCCATTGCCTGTTGCTGCCTTGGATGCGATGCCCAGGAGTGTTCTTCAAGAAAATCTGGCCGATGCGATGCGTTGTTGCCAGGAAGAGTTGGGGGAGGCGGAACGGAGACGCTTGCAGGATGCCGTTTCCACCGTCGTTGTTTCTTCGCGGCCACGCAGGGAGGCCATTTTGTGTCTGGACCTTTTTTCCCGGCAGTTCAGCGGGGGTAATATTTCGCAGGAAGACGTGGGGTGGTGGTGCAATCATCTGCGGCGTTGTTCTCTAGATTCTGTAGATTCTGCGACAGTCTGGATGGCGTTGTGCCAGCGGATTGGGGTGGAAGATTTGATGATGCATTCAATGCCTTCCGCTTCTAGCGTTTTCCCGTTGTTGGTTGTGCAGGCGTCGCGGTCAACGACGGCAGCAGAGGCATTATTTGCGGCTGTGCAGCAGGGCGGCCGTAGCCCGCTGGTTGTGGACGACCTCCCGTGTGCCACTGCGAAGAATCTGCTGGTGCTTTGTAAAGATGACACCAGCGCCTTGGTCGTTGATTGGGTTCTGCGGCACTGCAAGGACCGTGATTATTTGGTTCAGTTTGTTATGGAACCCCCGGCAGGCCATGGTGCTGCGGCCCTCCAAGTGCTAAGGGTCATGATGCAGCCGGAGCACGCGGACGTTTTTGTTTTGTTGTCGTCGTGGCTTCAGAGAAGAAGCAGCACATGGCTGTCGAGCATTGCGTCCCTCGCACCGCGCAATATGCAGTGGGTTGTGGCGTTGAGATGTCTTAGTGGTATGGCGGCACCGTCCATTGCCCATGTGCATGTCGCCTTTTTGACCTTGGCGGAGCCATGCGTGACGCCCCTTTCTGTTGGTGTAGATTTTTTGTGGACCGATGACTCCGTCACATCGCTGCAGGCAGAGGTCAACCCGTCCTTGTGGCAGATTGAAGCGGAAAAGTGGGAAGCGGCGCTAAGTTTCCTGTCTTTTGGTGCAAAAAACATGAATGCCCGCTCAGACTTGCTGCGATGCTACGCACATGTTGTTTCCCGTGCGGCAGCATTTAGTCGTCAAGAACGCATTAGGGTGGAGGATCTCCTCGCGCAAATGAAGATGGAAGAGGCATCAAGTACAGCACTTTCTGCAAGGGAAAAGTTAGCAGTCCTCGTGAGGCGTAAAAAATGGATGGAGGCCTGTTCGCTTGTGGCACAGGTTGGTGGTGGGGCGACGCGAGGTCTGATGGGGCTTCTGGCGCATCACGGTAGGTGGGTGGAGGCGTTACGGGTAGTGGTGAAGGAACAAAAGGAGGCATGGGTGCCTCTTATCATACGTGCCACTCGCAACGCAGGCCATTGGCAGGCTGCGCTGTGGACCGTTGAGAAGGCCGTGTCGAAGAGAATATCTCTTCATTACGCGTCCATTGCGGAACTGCTGGCGTGTTGTGCTGCGGCAGATGTGCCGCTTGAGGCGATTCAGCTGTGGCTTCGTGCACAGGCAGGGGAAACAGCGGCACATGGACTGATTGGGTTTGGGAGGAAAAGCACGGGTGCGGTCACTGAAGGGAGCCTGAGCAAGACGCATGCAGAGTTACTCTTCGTCTTGTTGGATTCGCCGCGCTCGGTGGACCGGCAATGGCACTACGCGTTGCAGTTGCTGACGAGTCATGTGTTGCAGTGCAACGTTTATCCGTCTTCACGTCTCTTTCACACGACTTTTTCAATTTTGCGGAGGGCGGGAAGGTGGCAGGAATCGCTGCGATTGTTGCGATTTCAACATTTGATTGGTGTGCCTGTGACGGCGAAGATGACTCGACTGGTGGCGGATGCGCTTCCTCCCACTAGATGGAGGTTGGCTCTCATCTGTCTGCAAGGCGATCTGCGAGGGGATGCAGGTTTGCTCCGTCGCGTTCTTCCAAAAGTTTTGCCTGTCAGTTGGGAATATGCCTTAGGACTTATATCCGGCCAAGGCGAGGCGACAACCACGGCGATGGAGTGTGTTGTGGGCTGCGAACACGTGCCGCTGCAGGTGCGGTTGCAGACGTGGATGCGCATCCTGCCGTCGCTGCCGGTATCGATGAGGCACCAGGCGGCCCCCGTGTATCTCCGCCTTTCGCTTGCCGTTTCCGATCATGGAAGCTGCCTCCTGGTCGGTGTCGATGGGCTGACGGTGATTGAGCGGTCCATACGGGGATTAAGACACGACTTTCAGAATTACGCCGCGTTTGTGTACCACCGCGCGGTTGTGCATCGTAACTGGTGTTACGCGTCTCTCGACCCTGCGGTGGGTGTAATGGCATTTCGGGCTCTGAGTGAGATTGCAGGGCGGGACGAACAGTGTGAAGTGAGCGAGGCGGCGCTGGAGCAGCTAACAGATCTTGTCGAGCGTCAAGGGCACATGGCAAACTAAAAATGGCTCTCGGGGACCTGCCGTGTTTTCATCTTCATCATCTTTTTTTATTTATTTGTTTGACGTTGACCATCAAAAACACCGCATGGACTGCAATGCAAAGGTCGCTGTTTGTGTGAAGGAGGACGTGGTGGTGATGGCGGGGCTGCCGGCTCATGCCAATGGTGCAGAGCCGTCACTGCCGTGCGCTCTCTTTTTTTTTTTTTTGCTTTTTTGTGGCTTTTTGCAGTGTAGGAAGTCGCCACTTTAGAACACCATGCGTCTTCGCACGGTCCGTTGTCCAGCGGCCGTGTCGACGGCAGCCACCGTAAAAATGACGCGGGCCTTCTCTGAGGCGCGGTCAAATTACGATGGCACCGCCGCACCGCCGTGGCCAGCACCGGGCGAGAAGCCAAAGTACCCCTCTGCTCTCTCCGAGTTCCCGCTGCAAAGGCCGCGCATGCGGAAGACGCACACGGAGTGGATGTTTTTTCACGGCCACGGGGGACGCCCGGGCGTGTACGGCCAAACGCGGGAGATTGCCGATTTTGAGTTTGCCGACGGCACACCCGCCAGCATGAGCGGCCGCCGCTTTGCGTTCAAACACCACCAGGACCATCTGCTCGTGCAGCTCATTCGTGCCGGGGCGGCGGTTGAGCGAAAGGCGGCGAGGGGTCTTTTGCCGCGTGTTCCCGGCACGCCGGAGCAGCGCAACTGGGACCCCGCCATTCCCCTCTTCCTCGAGGACGTGGACGAACAGGGCAGACCACCGCCGTCAGTTGACCGCTCCATTTGCTCGCGCCTGATTGACGAGAGGATGGCGAGCTCCACGCAGACCCCGAATGAGCTGGCAAACCGCCATGAGGGAGAGACGCTGGAGGCGAACACAATGTTTGAGTCCTACGATCCGCAGGCGTTTGTCTCGGATCACATAAAACTGCGGGATGAAAAGCGGCCGTACTGGTCGAGGCGTCGTTGGGCGTTGACGGACAACTTTTTGGTGCCCAAAAGTCCAAAGCCGAAGAACACCATCAAGGACGAGTAAAAAAAATTATTATAATTATTTTTTTTTTTGGGTGGCTGCGTGTGTTCGTGTGTCTGTGCCGCAACGACAAGCGAAAAAAAACATTTTAAGGATGACTGAACCGACAACAGCAACAAAAAAAGGGGGGGGGGGGGGAAAGGCGAAGGGGAGGAGTGCTCGTGCTCTGTAGCGCATGTTTTTTTTCTTTTTCTTTTTTTTACGCCCACCCACCAATTTTCTCTGTTGCTTGTTGTGGGGCATTACATCTTTGCCTTTTTTTTCTTTTTTTTTACGTTTCTTTTGTTGGGTGGGGGCAGTGCATGAATTTGGAGATAGGGCAGCTGCGTGAGCGGAATGCGAGGCTGCGGGAGGAGAACTCGAAGTTGAGGGTGCGGCTGAACCAGGAGCGGCAGCATGTTGCCTCGGAGGGCATGGATGGGGGACACAGGGAGTTGGAGGTTGGCCTCTGCAAGGATCTCATCCGGGAGAAGGAGAAACAGGCCACAATATTAGCGCTTCACGATGAACTCACGCGACTGAACCGCCAGTGCGCCGTGTATGCCGACGCCCTTGAGGAGGCCCGAGGGAATTTTGTGGAGGTGAAGCGGCTCTACGGCGAACTCAATAATCTTTTGGACCACTTCAATGGACCGAAGCACCCATGAGAGGAAGGGAGAGGAAGGGAGGGGCCATTAATATGTACTATTGAGGAACGTTATTTATGAATGACTTGCCTCCATTACACACACGCACACATGTATATTTATGTACATTGAACTTTGCTAATATTATGGACGCAACGGCAAGAAGAGCAGATGTATTCAGAGACCTATTATTTCCCATTGTCTCTTTCTCCCTTTGGCTTCTTCTTCTTCTTCTTCTTTTTTTTTTTTTTCTATACACGTGTAGATTGGTATATAAATATATTTATTTCTGAGCGCATGCTGAAATAAATAAATTAAATATGTTCATTGCAGTTCGATAAATTTTTGTGTTTGTCCTTCTCTTTCTTCCTTCTTGTTCCTACGTGTGTGTGTGGCACGTGGCACGTGGCACGTGGCATTATTCAGGCGCCCAACGACATGTGCGTGCTTTTTTGTTATTGTGGTTAAATATAAAAATATAAAAAAAATATAAATTTGCGTCTGTTTTTATTTATTTATTTATTTATTTGGGCAAAACAAAATACAAACAAACAAACAAAAAAGTAAAATAAAGCAACAACAACAACAACAAAAAAAACAGCCAAAAAAAATAAATAAATAAAAAGGAAAAACAACAACAACAAGAAGAAGGCAATTTATACGGCTTCTTGTGGCAGCCTGGACGTCAATTCAGTGCAACCACCGCAGCCTGAAGAAACCAGTCATGAGGCCCGATTACATGGGCTTCATGTTTTTAACGAGCGCCGTGGTGTCATTTAACGCTGGCATATGGCAGATCTTTCGTCGCTCGGAAAAGAAGCGATTACTTGAGAACCACAAAAACCTCATGAAGCCCGCGCTGAAGGAACTCCCAGCAAGCGACAAGACCGTCGATGAGTTTGAGTTTCTTCCGGTGCAATTGGAGGGGGTACTCGACAACGAGGGTTCTGTGCTCGTGGGGCCCCGCACGATACCGTCGTACAAGGGTGGAGCCACCCAGGAGGAGAGCAAGGGAGGGTTTCTTGTCATGACACCCTTTGAGATTGCCGGAACAAAGCAGTTTGTCATGATAAACCGTGGCTGGGTTCCAATCGACGCGGGTAAACATCGCACACTTTTGGCGCAGTACATTGGCGAGGGATTTGCCCTGACGACGGTGCGTGGGATATTCCGCCGCGAGGAATACCTCACAGCGTCTCTTTTTTGGGGGAAAAACGTCTTGAACGAGGGGCCCGCTGCTGCCGACCTCTCGTGGTTGGCGCTTCGGCCGTGGAACATGGCGTTAGATTACTACAAGCGGCGGTGGGGAACCAACAACGTGGACGCTCGCGTCTCCCAGCACGGTCTCCACCACTACTACGTGGAGATGCTGGAGGACTACTCTGGAGATGACCAACGGATTGTGCGGGGACATGCATGGCCGTGGCGCCGGAGCACGGAAGAGGTGACGTACGTTCACCTGATGCCCATTGTGCACACCATGTACGTCTTATTTTGGTTTTCCGTCACGATTGGGTCACTTTACGGCATGGGCAGGTGCTACCAACGCCAAAAGGAACTGTTTGCACTGCGGAGGCACATGACCGCGCAATCCACGCTGCTTGAAAAAAAGCGTCAGGAGGAGGCTCGGGCGTACATGGAGGCGGTCCAGGAGGTGGAGAGGATGAAGAAATTGGGGACGGCCTCCGCTGCACGCATACCAGCACAGCAGCCGGCTAGCAAATAAACGGGATCAAAACCCTGAGGCGGGACATATATATTCCTTTCTTCATTTCTCTTCTTGGAAGGAAGGGGGTGAAGGGTTGTTCTTGTGGAGTCGTTGTATTGGGACGGCCGTGGTGTGGGGACGCACCGGGAAAACGGGAGGCGCACATTGCACGCCCTCATCCTACATCCTTTTGTACCGTCTTCAAAATGAAGAGGCTGCGGGGGGTTGAAGCGACATGAAAAAAAAAAAAAGGAGCGGGAAAAAAAGAAAGAAAGATGTTTTTGCCTTTTATTTTTATTTTTATTTTATTTTTTTACGCTTCTCTCTCTTTTTCTCTTCTTTCAGGAAAAACAAAAAGGAGAAGTTTACTGGACGGTCGCCGGCAATATTAGGAGGAGGCCCAATGCGTCGGTTGTTTCGTGTGGTGGGCACCAGGTGCGACATGCGGTGTGCGTTCAGCTTCCTCTCACTTATAAACACCCAGACGGCGCTGCAGAACGCGGCACCACTCACCGATGACGCTGAGGGTTTCACTGAGTTTTTTCGTCTGCCCGTCTCGTTGGACGCCGGTGTGGCGGAAAGTGTGCGGCAACACTACAAGCGGGTCGTGAAGGGCATGGAGACCCAGCAAGATAGCCACGCCGTGCGGGTTCAAGAGGAGGAGCAGCGTCGTTGCGAGGACCTTCCGGTGTTTCTGGTGTCGTACGACCTGCGGTCTCGATGCTTTCACTTTTTTTCCATTGAACGGGACCGTGTAGTTGTTGTGGGCTCGCCGCTTCCCGACAGCGCGGAGACGAGTCACAACGGTGGTGGGGATAATCATGGTGATGGCGGGGGCATCGACCTGTCCACGGTGGCGGATGAGCTCATGCAGCACACTCATGGTTTGACGCAGGTGATTCTTCTCCCGCTCGTGGAGCACAAAAAGGAGCGAGACGTACTTGCGCCCTATTTCAAGAGACTTCTCGTGACACTGCGGCAAAGTGGCATCATTCCTGTTCTGCATGTGGACAACCTGGAGATGGCGGAGGCGTTGGACCCGAATCCACCGCCCTTGCGTGAGTTGGTGACGAATTATGCCGTGATCACCCCAAAGCCACTCAGTGAACCATGGTTTCGTGCCCACTGGGTGTACCTGCGCACGTTGGCGTGCCGTATGAATGAAGAGGACCCAATCCGCACAATTAATTTTCTTATCGTGCCTCGCTTTGACGTTTTTGTTATTCACTTGGTGCGGTCTGGTTCACGTGGCCTTAACGTCGTGCTGTGGGATCCACTACACAGGAGACGGTATGCGGCCAGGGGCATGCTTTCCGATATTCTGGCATGTATGCTGGAGCGGCACCAAAAGCGTATCATTCTTCTTCCAACAAATCGAACCGATCGTCCAACACTGCTTCGATGTCGTGTTGCCATGACAAAGGCCGGCCGTCAGTGCCATTTGGTGTTCGCCTCCGAGCTCGGTGAGAAGTACCGCGGTGTTTACCAGTCAGAGCCGTCCCGTTTCTGGACTTTACTCCGTGAAGTGTCGGGGGGTCTCGATATGGACCTCCTCTTTGAGATTTACATCACAGCCGGGAACAATTTCCGCAGATACCACAGCAAACGACTGCGAGAGGGCGGTGTAGAAGCAAGGATACCGCACCGTACCGCGGAGGCAGCGGTCTCTTTGACGAACGCGGAGGTGGAAAAGTGGCTGGGCGTCTTATCTTTGAGTCGTCGTGTAGCGAGGGAGAAGGCGGAGATGCGGAAGTACAAGAAACATCTTTTTATCGCATACGTGACGACAGAATTTGCCGCATACACGCGTCCGGCGAATCCGCATGCCTCAGTGAACTTTGTGGTGGCCGCATCCCTGATGGACGCACAGCACCGCGTGGTGGAGCCATGGACGAAGTATGCGGCCCGGGGGGACTTTAAACTTCCCTCTTTAAACGAGTTTGACGTAATTGTGTGTCATGATGCCAAGCAACTACTTTTGTTTCTGTGGGATGACCCGGAATTGCATCGATTTTTTAAGCGTGGAGGGAGGGTGTGGTGCACAATGCTGGCGGAGTACATTTTGGAGGCCCAGCGATGCCAGACGGGAAGCAATAACTTTCGTGATGTTGCATTGAAGTACGGCGTCATGACACCGCCCTCTTCTGTTCTTGGGGTCGCCACGGTGGATCTGCCACTTACGTTTCTTCGCCATTACCTGATCGCTGCTGTGGATGCACTTTCCACCGTGTTCCGGGAGCAGCTTTTAAAGTCGTGCGAACGGAGCCAAGTTATATGCATCGCCCATCGCATGGACTCTCTTCTCTCCATGGCGGCCATTGAGAATGCGGGTATTCAAATTGACGTGGAGGAGGCCGCTCGTCAAGCGCAGGCAGTTCGAAATCGGCTTTTGGCCACTGACAAGGCTCTTAGTTTGTACGTCCCCAATGAAGTGCCTGTCGATTTACAGAAACTTTTTGATTGGAATTCCCTGCAGCATTTGGGTGCGCTTTTTTTTGGCGGAAGTATCACACTGGGGTACACGGATTCTTCGCTGGAATCCTCCACGTGGACGTCGCACCTCATTCACTTCTGCCACCGGTATGGCAACCTCTCTTTGCTGTCAGCGGATGTTCACCTGCAGCGGTTTGCAAGTGAGAAGGGACTGCGAACGGCAGGACGTCTTTCACAGCGCGTAAGCCAATATCTGTCGAAGGATGAGAGCGCTGGGATGCGGACGTATAGACTTGTTGTGTTTGACATTGAGTCCACTGGCTTAAACACCGCGACGGATGCCATCATTGAAATTGCCGCGTGGGATCCCGTTGAGGCAACGTCCTTCAGTTCGCTCGTAGATCCGGAGCGAGCCATACCGCAGGAGACGATGGCGATTCACCACATCACAGACGGCATGGTGCGTGGGGCGCCGCGACTACCAGAGGTGACACGAGCCTTGGCGCGGTATTTACGCCTTGATGAGGCTCAAATAGATCCCAACGAGGTCGTTGTTCTCATTGGACACAACGTGTTTGCACTAGACGAACCGCTGCTTCGCCGCGCGTTTGAGCGTGAAGGTGTGTGCATGGACAACATTCTTTTCTGTGATTCACTTGTCCTGCTAAAGGCTCTTAAGCGTGAGCTGCAGGGCTCCACGGAGAACCCCCGGGTTGACCGAGGTGTTCTTGAGACGTTGACAACTTCCCTTCGATTATCCTCCTTGGTGGAGGGACTTCATGTAGAGGCGGATGGCCTTCTCCATCGTGCGGACACGGATGCAAAGACACTGTGGTTTGTTCTTGTAAATGCGTTGGGTCTGGCGGGGCGAGATTCTGTGAAGCAACGGGATGCCGTTTTCAGCCATGCCGCACGCACGTTGGTTGTTTACCCCGGCGTCGGCTGTTTTCTCCCGCCGGAGCGTCGACGGGACCGAGTCGTGGTGCGCCTGCCCGGTGTGGCGTCTCAGTTCATCGATAACCCGCGGCTCTTGGCGTCCCTGCGGAGCAAGCCCATAAACGAGAACACTTTACAGGTGCTGCACCGAAATCAGGTGACTGTGGCGGGACTGCTGCTTCAGAAGCAACAGTTGGAACGGAATGCGGCGCGGTTTCTTCACTCCGACCCCAGTGGGCGATTGTCTGTTCTGCACAGTGACGGCAAGGTGAGGCAGCTTATTGACCTCACGGCAACATCAACCTCTCGCACG
Source organism: Trypanosoma cruzi (assembly GCF_000209065.1). Classification (NCBI taxonomy): domain Eukaryota; phylum Euglenozoa; class Kinetoplastea; order Trypanosomatida; family Trypanosomatidae; genus Trypanosoma; species Trypanosoma cruzi. The sequence goes on from NW_001849490.1 coordinate 14,606, forward strand.
ACAAGCTCATACCCAAGCTGTCAGAACATACCGAAGGACGACAAGTCGCCTATACGGCGTCTTTTCGTATCCCGTTTTGGTGAGAAAGGGCGCTGCGTAGAGCTGGACTACTCGCAGCTGGAGATTGTTGTGTTGGCCCTCCTATGCGGTGATCCTCGGCTTGTGTCCGATCTGAATCGCGGCGTTGACTTCCACATCAAGCGGGCATCCTTTTTCAGCGGGCTCCCATATGATGAGATTTACAAAGGTTACAAGCGTGGCATCCCGGAGTACGTTCAGCTGCGCCGGACAGCCAAGACTTTTTCGTTTCAGCGTCTCTACGGGGCGGGGGTTCCGCTGCTGCATAAGACGACCGGTATTCCCGTGGAGGACCTTGAAGCCTCCATCCGCAAGGAGGAGGAGGAGTACCCTGGCATCATGCAGTTCCACCGACTTGTCCGCACGGTTGCCTTACGGGCAGAGAATCCCGGCTTGCCAACGCATTTTGTTGTGGAACTCCCGACTGGGATTCGCATGAGTTTTAAGACACGAGATGTGGTGCTGAACCTGCCGCCGGTGAAGAATTACCCCATTCAGGGCTTTGGTGCGGAACTGGCCCAGATGATGGTGGGGCGTGTGTTCCGTCATTTTGTGCGGAGGGACTTTTACGGGCAGAAGGCGTTTATGGTAAATTTTGTGCACGACTCGCTGTGGCTGGACTGCCACCTCGACGTACTGGAGGAGTGCATCCGCGAGACGCGGGATATACTCACGGAGGTACACACGTACGTTGCCAAGGCATTCCCAGGTGTGGAGCTGAAGGTTCCCCTGAATATCACAACGCAGTGTGGCGTGGACATGTGCTCCATGGAGACCATCACGGATGATTTTAGCTGTGTCGCGTTGCAGGGGAGGAGTGCAGTAGGGGCAGAGGCGGAGGAGCCCCTCCCGAGCCTCGAGGCGGACGCAGCGGACATCATAGAGAGCGACATGTAGAAGACGGCGGCGGCAGAAGACGGCTGACTCTTCTTTTCTTTTTTTTTTCCCTTTTCCTTTTTTTTTTTTTTTTGTTGGTTCCGTCACCTGTTTGCCTTCCCGTTTACTTGACTGCTTTGTGCCGTTGATGGTGGGCGAGTGAGTGGAGGGAGGAGGAGGTGCGCATGCGGGTCTGAATTGCTGCCGTGTTATGTAAATTGCACGTGTTCTTTTTCTTTTCTGCTTGTCTACACCCACGTTTGGGAACTCCACGCTTGGCGAAAAGAAAAACATCATAGAAGCACTCAGATGTTACGCACACACACACGAAAAAAAAAAAAAGAGTCTCCAAAGCACTGCAGGGTGTCTTTCATGGCCAAAGGGGATTGAGCACCACCTGCTGAAAAAACAAGGGAAGCTGCGTGCCTATTGAAAGGCGAAGAGATTTTTCGTGGCGGCATTTTCGCCGCAAGGGCCGGGCAACCGTGTCGTGGATCCCCGGCCTGAAGACCATCACCTGCAATTACGGCAGGACCCCCGCGCAGGTGACACTGCGTTGGGACATTTAGCACGCCGTCAGCACCGCCCCGAAGCATGTGCCGAGGAATTGTATCGTAATGCCAAAGTATTTGACTTTGAATTGAAGCCGGAGGACACGAAGGGCCAGTGACAGTATGAATGCAAGTCTTTTTGCTGCAGCCCGACCCCGGAGGGATAAATGATTTGCTTTTGGTAAATAATCACAAACTTTTTTTTCTTTTTCCTTTTTTTTTTTTTTTTCTTTTTTTTTTTAGTTTCTTTATGAACGGCATGAAAAATGAATGTCGATGTTGTTTTTCTAACGGGGGGAAGGGACGTGGATGGGGATGAAGGGGTTTCTTCTATTCACTCCCTCCCTTTCTCTCTGTGTAATTGTGTGTGGGCGCAAAGAGTACCGAGGAGAATGGTGAAGCAGAAAAAAGAAGTGTGGAGACGAGGGGTTGTTGCTGCGTGGGGGGCAGTTAGGGGCAGTCACGCCGCTCTGCATTTTGTTTGATTGCCCACTTAACGATTTTGTCTTTTTTTTTTTTTTTGTTGTTCCTTTAAACCGAGTTGTTTTTATGTCAGCAGCCGCAGGGGGAGAGAGTGGTGTCAGCGCACCGCCGTTGGTTCTGCATGGCAGTTACACCACACGATGCGCCACGATACACAGTTCTCTGTAGTTTGTTTGGGAACGGGTAAAGGTGCCTCCATGGTCTATGATGGGAGTTCTAGCCCTGGTTACGTTCTCTGCATGGACGAAGAACCACTCATTCTGTTCGGCGCCGGGTACGGTGTGACGAGACAGTGTCTCCGCTACTTTGGCGTCATTCCCTCCAATATTTTTATTTTTTCGAACCGTTCGCACATGTCCGCCGAGCTTCCGGTCATCATCGCCGTGGAGAGTTGCAAGGGGAGGCGTCTTCGCATTGTTGCTAGCGAGGCGGTGATGTCCTGCATTAGAGAACACCGATTGGCGGAGGTACGCTCGCGGTTAGACGGCGTTAAAGCAGCCAATGGTGATGGTGTCTGTGACTTTGTCGCCATCCCTTCTCCTGTTGTCCCACCGGACGCAAATTTACCGCCGTATCATTTGCCATGTGTGGCCGCGGTGTCGCTGCTTGTGTTCGACACTTCTGCCGCGGAGGCATCATGTGGGGTGTGCGTATCACAGAATGGCGTCCCGCTGGTGGTTTTGACGGGCGATTGCGCCTACAATCCAGTGTTGCACTGCGCAATACTTCGCATGGCTCCTGTGGTGATTCTGGACGGAAGGCGCAACGCGTCACGGGATCATGCCTCCTTCACCGACATTTTGCGCGCTGTGGAGAACTGCGGGGTGGTGCCCCGGCGTGTGTTTATTGGACAGTACGGACAGCCGTGGGAGGCACCGCCAGTGGTGAAGGGCGGCGTCGTATTCCCGATTGTGGAAGGTGCTGTCGTGGCATTGGGGGAGAGGCCTGCCTTTGCCCGCGTTTCAATGGCATCCGCAGTAGAGAAGGGGGCGGAAAACACGGTTAGAAAAGATGAGGATGAGGTGCGACCCACCGCGTGGACGCGTGCTCGCCATACTGATCCTTGCACCCACGCTGAGGTCCGTCCCGTGAAGGTGTTTCTTATCAACAACGAGTCGCCGGACACCCCACCGGCCATTCTGATGGTGCAGCAGCTCCGCACTATGTCACAGGTCAAACAGCGAGTATCTGAACTTCTTCATTTGCGGCCCGTAGGGACCCTTTTCTCCGCAGATACAGGGCAGAGGCTGACTTCTCTCTCTCAGTTCACGCATGGCATGAGGGTGGTGGCCACAAAGATTGGTGGGAGGCCGCTTGAAGATCTTCCGGCTCCCCGCCTAAGCGAGCGGCAACAGATCGCTGTCGTTCCTGAGAAGCATTTAGAGGGGGACAATCCTCTGTCGGTAGAAGTGCGTGAATACATGCAACGAGCGCACCAGGCTCTTCGAGGACGTGTGGGCTACGAAGGACTTGTTTCTGTTGATCCTGCGACCCGTCATGACGACGGTGTGGGTGTTGTATCGAGCGTGGGAGGGCCATGTGCTGGCATTGACTCCCCGTCTCAGATCAGCGCTGAGTTGTCTCCCGAAACGCCTCATGTTATGGAGAAGGTGGGCGTGGCCGGGCGCGACAAGTCAAACAGGGGTGGAACTGCATACTCCTTTCGATTTACGACGCTGGGGGCGTAGAAAATTAGTCTCTTTTTTTTTTTTTTATGTCTCCGTCTTAGCGCTGTTAACTGATTTCTCATCTTTGCTTCTATTTTTTATTTTTATTTTTATATTTCTTCGTCCTGGTCTTTTTTGCTAGGTTCTCTAGTCTCTGGCGTCGCATGTCGGATAGTCAAACGGCGGCGTTCACAGCCCCGCGGAACGCCGTAGTCGACAGTGACGCGTGTTCGGTGCAGGCGGCGCTCTCCCCGTCTTCACTGGGGGGAGGGGGTGAAGCGCACACGGGGGCCTTTGAAGAGCGGCCGGCACGCGCCTTCACGGCGGCGCGGCTCCCAACGGTGCGCCACCGCCCCGCAAATTCCAAAGCCCTTGTCCCGCGATTATCATCGCCGGAAAGGCTCCGCATGAAAACATGCCGTTTGCAGCAGGAGCTGCAGGCACTCCGCCTGCGCCACGAAAGCCGACACGAACGACTGCAGACCATCCGGGCTCGTCGATCTGTTTCCCAGTCGTCATTATTTAGGGGATCGAGTCAGTGCTCTGGCGACACAAATTCCACCGTGCAGCCGAGTATTATCTTGACTGACCGCTCATACTCTCAACGCAGGAGGGATGGGGGGCCCAGCCTGCCCAACCTGCTCAAATGCTTCGAGGAGGCTCGGATGAAGTACTTGCTGGAGGGGGAGCGCAAGAAGAAGGTGATGCCTCCTATTTATTCATCGCAGATACCTCGAAATTCAGAAGCTGCACGCCAACAACAGCAGAAGCAGCAGCAAGACATCATGAAAAATCCCGATGCGTTTGGACGTCGGTTCTTTACTCGTTCCTACTCTAACGAGGCTCAGTGGTAGAAGACAAGAAAAAGAAATGACATCAGCGAAAAGGATCAAACAAACAAACAAAACAACAACAAAGAACGATGACGATGAAACTAGTTTGAATGTAGACAGTACCTATAACTTTTTATTTCCAAAAACAAAACAAAACAAAACAAAAACAAAACAACAACAACAACAAAAACAAGAAAAAATGTTGGTTTGTTCTTTATGCGAAAAGGAATAAAAAATTAGGGGGAGGGCAAAACTTGGAGTTGGAGTGCAACCCCGCCTTGCTAATTTTTGCCTTTATGCGATCCCAACTGTCTGTGTGCCGCCGTTGCCTTTGCCTTTTTTTTTTTTTTTGTGTGTGTGTGTTTGCTTTTTTGTTGGTTCCTTCCTTTTTTTTTTTTTTACTTTCCGTCTTTTTTTGTTTTTGTTTGCAGGACAGGGGACGGGGAGTAGAGTTGCACACATGACGGAGTTGGGCGATGTGTTGACCTGCCGTCTTGTGGTAGAGGACGAGCGAATGCGGCGCCAGCGCGAGGCGTTTGAGGAACAGCGGCAGTGGCTTCTTTCGAAACTTGTGTCCGTATCCCACGACGATGGCGGTGGCGATGATGAAAGGGCTGGGACGAGGCCGGAGAAGCGGCATGAGAAGCGGCCATTGAGGTCTCGTAGCTCCCGTTGTACCGTCGGTGTGCCCGTCGAGGAGCGGCTGCTGGAATACGGGAGGCAGAGAGATGAACGGGTGGAGCGAGCACGCAGAATTCGCCAGGAGGAGGCAGAGATGGCGGAGGCAAAACTCCTCGAGAGGGCAGAGCCAAGGATGCAGAGAGGCACGCGTGCCATTTCGTCCAGTACTTCGGAGACATTGACGCGCAGGCGGGCTCAGAGGTACGAACGACTCATGGAGGAGTCCACCGCAGAACTGAATTTTCATCCCCGAATATCGATTGAGTCTGCGCGTCTCGCGCGTGAGCGGCGGGTAAAGGAGAATATCGCGGACTTGTCTGTCCAAGAGGCTCTGCTGCGCCGCAAGGCAATGGCAGACAAGCAGC
>NW_001849490.1:20239-31097 GCF_000209065.1 Trypanosoma cruzi
GGCAAAACGGGCCGCACGGGCGGCGCTCCTTTTCAGAGGGAGAACGGGAGTTGGGACCGGAGTGCACATTTGCCCCGAAGATTAACGGGAGCCGCACCTCTGCAGACGGCGTGTCGGGGCTTCCACTGGATGTACGCATGCATCTATGGCAGGAGAGAAAGAAGCAAAGACTGATGTTGATTAGAAGGGAGGCGGAGAAAATGGAGGAGGAAGAAGCTGTTGCTGCCATGCCCATTGCATTCCGGCATGGGACTCAGTCTTTGATGGAGAGGAGCAGCACATGCAGGCCAATGTCGGTATTGAATGGTTCCACCACCCTCGCTCAGGAGTCACACTCAGCAAAAGGTGGAATCAAAGCGCCAACTTCGGTGGGGTCCATGGCAGATGAAGAAACCATTTTAAAGGCGCTTCAGGCACTCGAGAATGCGGAGCGCGTGTCTCAGTACATCATGAGAGACTAGACTGCTAGAATGGAAAGAAGGCACATCACAGAAGGCAAGAAGAGAAGGAGGAAGCATGCGTTTTATATTTTATCGCAGTGATTCCGTTTATTTATTTTTTGACTGAGTTGTTTTGTTTGCGTTTCCATTTTCAATTTCTCTTGTTGTGAGTGGATGATGAGGCAACTGCTTCTTTATTGTACCATTGCGGCACCACAGTATCGGGAAGGACTCGTGCATGGAGGGGAAGGGGCAACCTACCTCTAGTCGCTCAAGAGGTGAAGAAGAAAAAAAAAAAAAAGGGAAAAGGACGTGGGCGGTGACCCGTTGGCTGGTTGGAGATGTCGACAACTTTTCTTGCGTCTTTTTTTTATTTTTTTTTGTTTGCCGTGGCGGGGAAGAAAGGAACAAAAAAGAAGGGGAGGTGGATGCCACCGAAGGGGCGAAGGAAGAAGAATGCCCCGCCGCCGCTTGTGGCACCGGAGCCGGCCGGCGATGAGTTGGAGGTTGACATTTTGTGGGATTGCGTGAAGGAGGTGGACGACAAACCCTCTTTTATGGACGGCACGCTGCTGGAAGCGACCCGCGCCTGCTTCGAGGGCGAGAAGGGCCAAAAGGGCACGGGCGAGGCCGCGAGGACCGCCTTCTTTGGGCGGACACGACACCTGCTTGCCCCGCGCGCCTGTCCCCAGTTTCTGGCGTCGGAGAAGGAGTTGCGGAAAACGATGGAGAAAGCCAAAAACATTCAGGAGGATGTCAGTGAATTCGAGTTGCTGAAGGAGAACGAGCGGGAGGAGGCTCAGCGCAAGAGGGAGAGAGTCACCATGACGGCACGGAATCTCATGACGGAATTATCGGATGCCAGGCTTACTTTCTTGGAGGACATGGAGGAGATAGCGGAGGGCTTCTTTTCGGATCAGAAGCAAATGCTGGAAACACTATGTAACCTTGCGGTGAAGGATAATGAGGTGGAGGCGGCTTTTCTGGAGCAGCAGACGATGCAGCAGCTTTATCGTGACGTAGAGGAGAAGTACTTCAGGGATCACGGAGAGCATGTGGTCCTCATTGCCGAAATGCAGTCTGAGACGAGTCAACAGCAGGAAGAAATGCTTCAGTTGATGCTTCACCGCCTCGACAAGGGAGTTGTTGAAATGACAAAGTTGTCCGTAGAGGAGCTGGAGGATAAGGCATCCGCGCAGGAGGAGATGTCACGGCTTATTGTGGAGCTTCTGAGGGTCCAAGGGCAGTCTGTCGTTCTGGAGAAAGAGACGACGTCTATCGCCGAGGAAATGGCCGTCATGCAGCGTATGATTGCGTTGGAGTTACAGAAGCAACAGTTTTGCCTTAGGCGCCAGAAGCAACTCAGGGAGGATCTCCAGTCCTTGTCCGCCAGGGTCCGGGAGAACGAAATGCGGCTCATCGCAATGATGAGCAACCAAACCCCGAGCGCTGCCTACACCGCCACACTGCCACTGGTGCCAGTGTCTCCCAACACCATTACGAGCCTGACCGAGACCGAGGGGAAGAAGAGCGTTGCGCTTCTGAGCATCGAATTGCAACGCCATTTAGAAGCTAGCAGTGCGGAGCTTGCAAACTACAAGGATGAACTTTGTGCACTGCGGCGCCAACATCTTGTGCAACTGAGTGGACAATACCAATCCTTTAATTTGAACAATTCCTTTTTTGGTACCACGAAGGAATTTTTTTTGGATGCGGACACGAAGGCCGCTGTTCGCTCCATCGTTGTGGAGGCACTGATGCAGGTAAATCACATTCTTGGTGTGATCGATGACACGGCAAAGGTTCCTGGTAACTTGGAGCGTTTGTTGTCTGTGGTTGATTTGAGGGATCAAAAGTTTATTCAAAATTACGTGGCAAATCGCATCAACACGTTATTTAGCCGCATCTGCCCGACAGCCCCTCCGCTTCTTTTTCTCCGCGAGGCGGCAAATGTACAGTCGGAAATATGATTTTCTCCGTTTCTTATGTGAAGTAATATACATGGATACATGTACGCAATACATTTGCGAGTTACCCCCTCTTTCCCTTCCGTTGCTCACATGATTGACGCCGGTGGATACGACATGTTTATTTATTTATTTATTTGTTTTTTCTTTTGGTAGAGAAGAAAAAAACAAAAAAACAAAACAAAGTGAAACAAGAGGAATAGCGAAGTGAACTTAGCACACATACACACATACACATAAACACACATATACACACATCAGAAATACAAAAAAAGATGCCTCTTGAAAGAGAAAGTAGGGATGAAAATGGGGTGGAGATGCAAGGGTATAGGGGTGGCGGGACAGTGGCGGATTACGCATTAATTACGCCTGACATGGAGGATATGGGAGGCGGGGTGATAAATGATGGGAACGATAAGAACGAAGTTCTTTTGGAAGGCGTTGAACCACGTAAACGAAAGTTTCCATATTGTGATTTAATATCTCATGGAGGCATGCTCTCCGGCGCGTACAATCTTGCTTCGGTCACGCTTGGCTCTGGCATTATTACCCTCCCCTCCGCTTTTAACAGCACGGGGATTGTGCTCTCGGTTGTTGTGCTTCTTGTCATTTCTCTGGCGACGGTGTTCTCAACCTACTTGTTGGCATTGGCAGTCGACAAGACCGGGTATCGTGGCTACGAGAAGCTGGCACGCGGATTACTCGGTCGTGGGTGGGACTACTGGGCAGCCTTTAATATGTGGATGTTCTGCTTTGGCTCATGCGTCTCATATGTTATCTCCGTGGGAGACATGCTGCGTCCCATCCTGGATGATTCCTCCGTGAATCCATTTCTGCAAACCGTCTGGGGAAATCGCTGCCTGGTGATAGTGATATGGTCCTGCGTGATGCTGCCACTTTCGATTCCCAAAGAAATTAATTCCCTGCGTTACGCCTCGGTCGTTGGGGTCTCTTTTATCATGTACTTTGTTGTCGCCATTGTGGTGCACGCCGTGCGAGGCTTTGAGCATGGAAAGCCACGCCATGATCTGAAACTGTTTCGATCCGGCAACGGCGCCATTATTGGATTTTCACTTTTTATATTTGCATTCCTGTGCCAAACAAATTGCCTTGAAGTGTACGCTGAAATGCGGAAGCCAACACCCCGGCGCATGACACGGGACACCACGCTCAGTATGGTTATTTGTTGCTTTCTTTACATTATTTCGGGTTTTTTTGGATATGCAGACTTTGGTGATGCCATCACGGACTCCGTTCTGCTTTACTACAACGTCCGTGACGACCCCATGATTGCCGTTGCTTACGCTGGTCTCGCCTTTAAGCTTTGCGTCGGATTTGCCATATGTATGCAGCCTTCTCGAGACTCTATGTACTATTGCATTGGGTGGAATGTCACCACCATGCCTTTTTGGAAGAATGCCCTGTTCTGCACTGCGTTGGCCATCGTTGCTCTCGTACTGGGTTTGTTTATTCCAAGTATCACGATTGTCTTTGGCCTCGTGGGGAGTCTCTGCGGTGGGTTTTTGGGCTTTATATTTCCCTCTCTGTTTTACATGTACACTGGGAACTGGAACCTGAGGACCGTTGGCTTTTTCCACTACTTCTGCACGTATTTGCTGCTTATTTCCGGTGTTGTGGCGGTTGTTTTTGGCACAACGGCTGCCGTGTTCGGCGAGGTGAAAAAAAACTGAGCCCCTCTCTTCCGCAGAGCCTACTGGAATGTGACACAAATAATTTGAGATATATATTGGGCGAGTTTTGCCACCGCCGTCTCTGCTGGCGGGTGAATCAAGACAATGATGTGAACAGGTGCATTATTTTGTTTGTTTGTTTGGGTTATTATTATTATTTTTTAGATGTATATATTGGTTCCACGAGACGAACAGCAACAGCAACAACGACAAAGAAATTGATGGCCTTCTTTTTTTCTTTTTTTTTTTTTTTTCCTCTTTTCTTCTTTTGGCTGTTGGACCGGAGGAGACAGACAGAGAGAGAGAGAGAGAGAGAGAGAGAGAGTGTGTGTGTGTGTGTGTGTGTGTGTTTGCAGCTTCATGAAGAAAAATAGTTTCGTTTGATTATTATTTATTTATTTATTTATTTTATTTTATTTTATTTTTTAAATGTTTCTGCCGGCTCGTTTTATCAAATTTTTTTTTTTTTAATTTAATTAAATTAATTATTATTATTATTATTATTATTGGCGGAGTTGATTTGTTTGTGGGAATTGAGAAGCAGCAGAAAAAAAAAAAAAAAAAAAAAGAAAACTTCAAGTGATAGTTTTATTTATTTATTTTTATTTTTATTGAGGGTGGAGTGGAGTCGGGGTTTAAATTCTGCGATCGTCAAGACAAAAATGATACATGCATGCGTCTTTCATTCTGCTGGGGAGGTGAACCGAAAAGAAAAGGGAAAAAAAGAAAACGAAAAAAAACGAGGGAAAACTGCGAGTGACTCATGCCTCTGAGGCTGGCACGTGTGGGTTAGAAGACACCACCACGGCCGCTTCGTACCCAATTTTACAAACTTGTGGGGAGGCTGTGGGGCTCGCTGGGGCCAAGTGGATGGTGACATGTCTCTTGATGAACTCTTTTCTTTACTTCTTCACTAGTAGAGTTGTATTCTCGAATGTGCCGCGCTGGGAGGCAGCGAGCGCAGCATTTTTTTGGCGAGTGGAGAGGATTGTAGAAGCCAGCGCCGCCCGAGTTCACCTCCCAAGCGCGAGGTGGCAACTCCCTGGTGTCCAAGCGTCGCCTTTTCCCGTGGGAAACTCCTAGCATCCCAGTTTTTGCAACGGCGGCGGGGACGATGGTGGTGGCCGTGAGCCCCCCGAATACATGCGTTCCTCCACTTGCCCAGGGCTCCGCCAACGACGTGCCGAGCCGGGAATTCTCGGGGGATGGGGGGAAGCCCCGGGTTCCTCATTCACGACGCGGCTAAATGGGTCTCTCGTTCCCAGAGTGGGGCTTGCAGGCTCCGGAGCTGCTGCTGCGCAGGAGCCCGGCGACTGGGGATAGGAATCCACACATGTTCAGGAGGCGCTCGCGAGCCCCATGGGATGGGTCGGGATGGGCGGTGATCGTGGTGCGCCGTCGTCGGTGGTGTTGAATTTCAGCGACGCCCTGCGCACGATGACTTTTGGGCGGCGCGCCCTAGCATTTTCATGATGGGGCCGCGTTCATGTTTGCACAGGACCATGTACGAGACAGGCGCGTTGGAAAATTCTACCCAGCCGCTGACCGTGAAGGAGCAGCGAGCACGATCTTCTCGTGGCCGGCTGTATGGGTTATTTGGGCAATAAGCATATTGGGGCTTCTTGGCGGTAGTGGATGCTCACGGGGCATCCCCCTGATTGGATTTGCGCGCAGCTTTTTTTGACTGAGCGCACCCAGTGGACAAGACGATTTTTCTATTTGCCGCGTCGCGGTCACCCGCATGGAGGCACCGGTGTGGGAAAAGTTTTTTGAGCGTGCCCGGGTTTGCCGAGCCACCATTGGCGGCTGCGAGTCAGGGGGCTACAACACATACTTTTCTTGGCGTGTCCTTTGGTCATTCTTCGCGATCGGGGGTGCTGAGTGTGGTGCCTGCTTTGTATTTGCGCCACACGTCTCTTCTGTGCGGGGCCAGAAGGTTCATCTTGCCTCGTTGGCGTTTGCGGAGCGTTTGCCGCAAAGCATGGATGTGTGTGGACAATGTCTCGTTGCAGGGCGCCGCCTTGTGAAGGGGCGGTGCGGAAGTGCGCGCCTCTGCACGCGGGAGTGCGATTCGGCACCGGTTTTTTTTTTTGGCATTTACTTGTTCTTTTCACACGCGCGGTCGCCCATCACGTGGCAACGTCTTTGCTTCCAATGATGGCCTGAGGAGGGAGAACGGAGACGCCGCCGCGTTTTTCGCGGGACACGAAAGGCAGCCACGGCGTGGGCTCACAAAGAGCCCGGCTGGTGTAGATTGGGGCCTGAACCATTGTGTCCGCTGGTGTTTTGGCGTTGAACGGTTCTCATTCTTGCTGGGATGCTGGGCACACTGAGCCCAACTGTGATATTCTGTTCTCTTTTCTCCTTGTAGGAAGAAGTGGCAAGGCCTCCGCGAGGGTTATTGCCTAAGTGGATGTGTGTTTTGTCAAAGGATATCTTTGCTTCACTTTTATGAACGATGTCTGTGCATTTTTGTGGTCAATTTTGTTTGTTTGTTTGCTTGCTGTAATTGTGTGTGTGCGTGTGTGCGAGTCTTCATTCCTTCTCTTGCTTGCTGAGGATGGAGCGCAAAACTTTAAAATGTGACGATTCGGACATGCGGTGCGGCACCCAGTTACGGGGAGGTCGTCTGACATGTTTGAGCCTCAGTGATTGTATGGGCGTGAAAAGAGATGGGTCCGTTTTCCCCTAACCCTCAGTGACAAATGCGTGCGCTCCGTTGCACGAGAAAATGTCATGGTTGGCCCTTACAGCATGACGGCACACAATTTCTGTTTTCAGTGGCGTGTGCGGTCTCTTTTCTGTCTCTTCCGATTGTATACTCTTTTTGCTTGTTGTAGAACTTTAAGGTAAAAAGCAATGGTACAATTGGTGGACGATTTGTTCCGCATGCGGATGCTGATGGCCGGCGTATATCTTGGGCTTGGCATTTCTTCCACGTACGGTTTCAGCATATTTACGGATCATCTGAGGCACAAGTACGGGTATTCGCAAAGCGACATCACGACAATCAGCACGGTCGGGAATTGTGTTGGCTACTGCAGCTTTCTTGCTGGAATGCTGTTTGACTACGCGGGTCCCATGGTTGTGCTTCCACTTGGCGGACTTCTTGGATGTCTGGGCTTTGTTTTGTTTGGTCTCACATTTGATGGTTACGTTGTGTCGAATCCCAGCGTGATCCACTTCTCAATCTTTAATGCCATCTTGTATCTTGGCTGCCCGTCGATGGATGTTTCTTCTGTCATGCCGCTGATGCTGCAGTTTCCCCTGGAGCGCGGCTATGTTGTTCTGATCATGAAGACGTTTAATGGGCTTGGGACCGCTGTGCTGATGGCGTATTTCAACGGCTGGTTCAAGGCGGCGAACTCTGATCAACCTGAGGACAACAACTACTCCGGCTACGCGTACTTTGTTGGGGGTCAGATTCTGCTGTGCTCTCTCATCGGCACGTACTTCACGCGGTTGCCGATGTACTTTCCGTGCTCGTGGAGGAAGAAGCGTCTGAGCAGCGAGGAGGCGGCGGAGCGCGAAAAAACGCTTGACCTGTACATGAGCCAGCAGGCCCCCATGCGGCGTCTGCGGATCGGCGTTATGCTTGTCGTCGCCATGCTGATCTTTTCTACTACCCAGTCGATTGCCACGGCGTACGTGGACACGTCTCATGTGGGCTACTTGGCGATCTCGATTGTGGCGGTGCTGTTGATGGCATCGTTCTCCGTGATTGCGATGCCGTTCCAGTTTTTGGGCCGCTACACGCCCGTGTGTCCCACGCATATGGAGGGCATCGGGAAGGCGACCACGGGGCTGGAGCATGAGCGGACAGGCGAAACCATATGTGAAGGTGCTGTGGCTGACGGCAACGACCTAAGAGCGAATGTGGTGGCCGTACCAGCGCCGCAGTACAGTGGTTCCTTCTGGTCCCACCTGCTCACCGTTGACTTGTGGGCGGTGTGGCTCGCTTGTTTCGGCATGTGGGGCACTGGCACCGTGATGCAGATGAACGCTGCTCAGATCTATCGCAGCAAGAACAACGGCAAGTTTGACACCCGAACGCTGACGCTGTACGTCGCCATCATGTCTGTGGGCAGTGCTGCTGGACGCATGGCCATGGGGTATCTCGATATGAAGTTGTCCGCGTTACAGCGTGCAGGCAAGACAAGGACACTGACGACCATTGCGCTTCCCATTGGTCCCCTGTTGTTGGTGGCGGCTTACCTCTTCTTTGCCGTGCTACCGGGGAGTGTGCTGCTGCTGCCGTTTTTGCTTGGAGCCATGGGCAACGGAGTTGGCTGGGGTGTGGGCGTGATTGCTTTACGGATGATGTACTCTGAGGATATTGGTAAGCATTATAACTTTTGTTTCACGTCCGGTGCCGTCGCGACAATTGCACTGAACCGCTTCATGTTCGGAGAGATGTACGATGCGGAGGCGCGCAGGCGCGGTGAGTTCCCCTCATGCAACCGCCCCAGGTGTGTGCGAAACCAGATGTTTATTTTGCTGGTTGTGAACGTGGTCGCCACACTCGCCGCCGCTCTTGTACACTGGCGGTTTTCGCGCTTCACTCGGGCAAGGCTGGATGAGCGGGAAACACCGGACTCTCTCCAAGACGGGAAGGATATGATCGGAATGGGGTCTTCCGAGCCGATTGCTGAGGAGGATCATCTGCAGTCATAGTGGCGATTCTGGCCGCTGTCCGTGAACGGTGCCGCCCGCTCTCCCCTCATTGTATTTAATTATATATATAAGCTTTTTAAAAATGCCAATTGGTACCTGTGTGTGTGCGTGCGCTGGTGTGTATGGGCTTCGGTGGTCAGGGATTTTTGCCCCTTACCACCGCTGCCACTGCCATCAGTGTGACGTCCGCGCCGTACCGCCGGTGGAGACGCTTTGCAATGAAAATAGTGAGATTAGGAAAGAAAACTGATGTGAATGAAATATTATAATAAATAACTAGGCCCTGCATCTGTTGGTCGTCGCTATAAAGGCGGGTACTCTGTCTGCTGAATACTGCATTGAAGGCAGCGGCTGTAAGCAAAGCGATGGCACACGAGGCCGTTGCGAGCATATATTTGCCCACTCACTCGCCGTTGCATTCCACTTTTGGTTCGGTGCGCAGTGAGGAGAGTGTTAACGTTTTTGGGTATTTGTTTGTTTTGAAATTCTGTTTTTTCTTAACTCGAACTCTTTGGCGGTCGATGTGGGGAGGGCAGCGCATTTCGTTGCACGAGGCTTGTGGAATGAGTGCGGGCCCAGATGGTGCCAAATAAATGGGTGGGAGACTCATATATAAACCTTCTTTTTTTTTAAAATCTATTGATTGAATTTTTTTTCGAGGGCAGGGCGGCGGGTGTTTGTTGTTTTTGAAGGATGGAGTCCCTTCCCTGCACATTCGGCGAGCAGGCAGGCCCTGGCTGAAGGTTTCTGGAGCAATTCGGCCGACATGGTTCCATCCGAGTGATCATCTTCAGGCAATTATCCGGCGGTTGCGTGACCCAACGTGAGCCCTCGGCTTTGATTGCCGTGGCCGGTCTCATCCCATCGGACCGTGCTGGCTGGACGTCTTGGTGGGATCTTGCGGTGTGCGGAAACGCGGCGGGCATGCACACTCCGGGCTGGCCACAGTTTTTGGCGAGTCATCTCTCACCACGCATGAACGCGGCGAGGGCAATTGGACGGATGCAGGGCATGCTAACCACCAAAAACTTGAATTTTTGGCACGACTATGCCCAGGCCATCGGGGATCAACAGCATCTTTGCGCTCTCTTCAGTGCGCAGCTAGTGGCCTAGGAAAAGAGGGACTCCGTGTGACCCTCGCGGAGGGCCCTTCCGCGAGAAGTGCAGGAATTTTGGGAAAAGGAGACGCGGCCGTCCACGAGGGAGAGGCTTGGAGAAGCCAGCGCTGCCCGAGTTCACCTTCAAACCGCGTGGTGGCAACTCCCTGGTGTCCAAGCGTCGCCTTTTCCCGTGGGAAACTCCTAGCATCCCAGTTTTTGCAACGGCGGCGAGGACGATGGTGACTGTGTCTGCATGAAGTGGTGTGCGCCGAATATGAACTAAGGCCCAATGCAACTGAACTGTTTTTGTGTTGAATATTGGCTGCACTTCCCGTGGACCAACAATTCTCGTGGTGTGCGGGGATATCTTTCCCTTTATTGTTACTTTGGCCTTTTGGGCTGCTGTGTGCGCTGCATCTATTCTCGTGTGTGTGTGTGCGTACTCTCCGTGAGGGGTGCAGACACGACGGACCGCTCTCGCCGTGTGTGCATGCGGTGGAGCCTTGTGTGCCGCTCCTGTTTGCTTCTCCCTCTTCCATCTGTGTGTGTGTGCCTGCTGCCGTGGATTGGAGTGTGTGTCGTGCGTGGTGTGCGGCGTACGGTGCATGCCTGGCTGCTGCCCTCTCCTCATGTGGTGTGCCCTCTGTGTGTGTGTCTGCCGCACCTCTCGTCTCCCCTGTTGCTCTCCATGTCTCTCACTGTGCAGATAAGCTCCACACCACTGAATGACCACACTCACGATGATGACGTGCCGTCTGCTGTACGCCCTGCTGATGCTCGCCCTGTGCTGTTGCCCGTCCGTGTGCGTGAAAGCAAGTGTTCAGAAGCAGGAAACTACCACTACGACTACCACAACGAAGCCACCAACTACGACGACCACGACCACAACGAAGCCACCAACTACGACTACAACGACCACTACCACAACAAAGCCACCAACTACGACTACAACGACCACTACCACAACCACCACGACCACTGCGCCG
>NW_001849490.1:31197-36326 GCF_000209065.1 Trypanosoma cruzi
TCACGCTTCTACATTGGAGGGGATGGAGGCAGCGCAGGGAGCAAAGAAGACGTGCCTGTGACCTTGTCGAATGTCCTGCTGCACAACCGCCCGTTGGATGACAATGAGATCCGCGTCCTCAACGCAAACAAAATTTCTATTCCAAAGCTGACAGATCTGAAAACATTGGCGGCAAGAGCAACGGATGAAGGTACCGCTCGTGGCAGCACTGTTTGCGGAGGCGGACTGCTGCCGCTGCTCCTTCTGCTTGGATTGTGGGGGATTGCCGCTTCTTGAGGAGTGTGTGGCCTCTGCGTGGAGCACCTCAGCCCCTCCCCACCACCGACGCACACACTCCTGGTAGTGGATTACTATGCGTAAAGGAAAATTTTCATGTTTTTTTTATTTTACTTTTTTGTGCGTGTTTTTTTCTAATCTCCCATCCCCTCTTTTTTTGCTTTTGGGGCAATCAATATGGACGTTCTTTTTTTTCTACTATTCCTTCTTTTAATTGTTTCTTCTGCACTCTTCCTGTGAGGGGTGCCGTGTGTTTCCGCCCAACTGCTCCGCTCGCACACCCACCGACACGCTCATGACGACGGCCCTGTGCGCCTCGCCTGCTGCACGCATGAGGAGGGGCCGCGACGAACGGCGCGCTGAGGGAGCCGTGACGTGTGGGCGTGCGACGAGGGCCTGTGGGGCGGAGCACACATTTCTTCCCTCTTTTTTTGTTTTGTTTGCGGCCAGGGCGGGCAGACACCCGCGGCGCCACACACACAGTCACGCCCTGCCGCCGTGTTTTTTTTTCTTTTTTGTTTTTGTGTTCATTTCACGCGCTGGCAGTCCCGTCAGCATTTCTTTTCCCCCGATGTTTTGTTTTCTTTTGCTGCGCTCACTCTCCCGATGGAGTGACGCGACTCCCGTCGTGTCTGCGTGCTTCTCTCAGTCCCCACACACGAGTGACTGTGCTCTGCGGGCCGCACTCACGCGCCGATGAGAGGGCTGAGGGGAGCAGCAACACGCAGATGACCCCATGAAATATAAACGATGTGCGGACACACGGAGGGTCGGACGGCTGAAAGACATTTAAATACTTTTTAAATTTCTTTTTTGTGGGCAAAAAATATATGGACAGTTTGGTGGGCCACAAGGCAGCCGGTAGCTTTTTAAAATTTGTGTGGAACAGTAATGGACGATTTCTTTTTTATTTATAATTATTCTGTGTGATGGAGTTTGTATAAGATGAAGGGGAAAGCTTTTTTTGTGTTTTGGATAAACTTTGTGTGGATTGCCGCTGCTTGGACTGCGGTGCAATCGTGAGTTTGAGCGGTCTTCTTCTTGTTGTTTCGCCATGCGTCTCCGCTGTACATTTTTGTGCGTCTCCCCACATACTCTACTTCCTCTTTTCTACTTTTTGCTTTGTGCTTCTGCAGGCATATACACAAGGTGCACATTGCAGTGGGTTTGAATGCTTCTTTTGCAGTGCGTGCTGGCAGTTGCGTGTGGCGGCTGTTCTCTTCTTCCGTGACCATGAGGAGAAGGGGGAGGGAGTGCGCAGCCCGAGTCTCTTTTTCTGCGGGTGTGGTGCACCGCGTGTGACTGCGTTGAGTTGGGCTCCGTGTCCCATTGAGGGCGGGATGGCAGGAAGTTTTGTTGCCGCGTCATGGATGGATGAGGGTCCACTGGCGCGTGTGGCTGGTGTGGTGGGTGCTCGCTCCGTGTGCGTTGTGTGGTGGCCGCGGGCTTTTGGCATTTCCCGTTGGCTGTGGGAATGAGCTGGGGGGAGATGGTGGTGGATGTCTGCTCCTCCTGCATGGTGGATGGCTACTGGCGTTGTTTGCGTTGCGTGGATGCTGCCCAGTGGTGTGTGAACTGTGCGGCTGGGCCTCCTGCCTTCTCCTCGTTTTGTCTGCTCTCTCTCTCGCTGTATCCGCGGTGCTCCGTCCCTCTCCCTCTTGTTGCATTCTTTTTCTTCTGCCTCACCGATCAGCTGACTGGCTCCAGCGACTCCACTACGGGTGACGATGACTGCGATGATGACGATGGTGACGGTGCGG
This sequence comes from Trypanosoma cruzi, assembly GCF_000209065.1. Classification (NCBI taxonomy): domain Eukaryota; phylum Euglenozoa; class Kinetoplastea; order Trypanosomatida; family Trypanosomatidae; genus Trypanosoma; species Trypanosoma cruzi. The sequence continues at coordinate 33,234 of NW_001849490.1, forward strand.
CGCCGTGTTGGTCCTTGCACTCTTGTGCTGCTGCTGCTGCTCGTCCGTGTGTATGTGACGGCTGCTGGGAGTGCTGGAGATGTGTCTGGTGATGCGTATGCGGTGGTTGTGCCGGTGGATGTGTCGTTTGCTCAGAGTGACGGCAGCCTGAGCTATCGCGTGTGCGTGTGTGTGTGTGTGTGTGTGGGCGTGGAAGAAGTGTTCTGCTGCCAGTGCTGAGGCTCAGTATGAGAATTACACTTTCAGTGGCTTTGATGTGCGCATGCATGGCAGGAATGGTGAGCTGTGTGCTGTGTGCCATGTGGTCAGTGCGGTGCACACATTTAGCAGCTGTGCTGCCAGCTGTGCAACGAAAGATGAAGGGGCCACCGTTGCCTTCACGATGAATGTGACGACACATAAATACGCCGGCCCTTATGAATTGTGGCGGCGTCAAATTTCCTCCCGATGGAACCATCCATCCGCCTGCACGGAGCAGCGATGCTGACCAGACGGGCATCTGTCAGTTGCCGCCACCCCGTGAAGGGACGACACAAAATCTGGTGGGACAACTGCGCCGCAAGTGAATGCTGAGCCGTCACGTCAACACGAGGATTGGCGACGGTCTGCTGCGGCTGACGGACCCAACACCGTCGATCCGAGTCCCGCATCCAACACGGCGACCAACACGTCCGAGACGAAGCCTGAGTTTGCTTACGTTTAAAATATCAATGTGGCTCCGACACCATCCGAAAGAAGGCCCACGCCTGTCACCGAGCCGAAGGGGAATCCCATTGATGATGCGATGAGTGGTTTAATAAATGTTGAGGTGCCGCAGGGAGTCGATCTATCTGTGGCGCAGACGACGCTGGTGCAGTCGAAGGATGGGATTGCTCCAGTTGCGGCGAGGGATCCATTTTTTTCACCCTCGCTCGTCAGTGCTGGTGGAGTAATGGCTGTTTTCTTTGAAGGTTGCATGGATGCCGAATATCAATGTGCTCAATTAATTATGTCCTTTTCTTCTGATGTGGTTGCGGGGTGCATCGACTCTGTGTGGAATTGGTCCACTGTTGTTGGTGAGGTCAATAAAAGATACATGGAGGGCACACACTGTGCTTGGTGCAGCGGAGGGAAAGGAGAGTTTGGGTGTTGTGCTCCGCCCCACAACAATCACGAAGGGCAACAGAGTGTTTCTTCTTGCGGGAGGCACTGATGTGTCCTACGAAGGTGTGTGCTGGAGAGAGGGCGGCTTGGAGCTGAAGCTGGTTGTGGGCGATGTCACGAATCCCACGGGTGGGAAGCAGAGTGGACGGATCGAATGGGGCGACCCAAACCACTCTCGAAACTGATCTGTTCTGCTTCTCACAAGGTGAATGGACGGAGTTCATTGCCTCTGGTGGCGCAGGTGTTGTGATGGAGGACGGCACGCTTGTGTTTTCTCTGATGGCGGTGAATGAAGCGGAATACGTTTGCTCCATGATCATTTGCTCGACGGACAACGGCAGCACCTGGGCGCTCTGTGAGGACATTTCCCCTGCGAAATGCCTTGACTCCCGCGTCACCGAGTGGGACGGATCACTTATCATGATTGTTGTCTGCGAGAGTGGCCAGAGGGTGTACGAGTCGCGTGACATGGGGAAAACGTGGACGGAGGCCATCGGGACACTCTCAGCCGTGTGGGTCAACGCCCGATCAGGAGTCTCTCGAGATTTAAGCCTGCATGTGGATGCCCTCATCACCGCGACCATTGAGGGAAGGAAGGTCATGCTGTGCACTCAGCGAGGGCACGCCTCGGGGAAGAAAAGGGCCACTGCGCACTGCCTTTGGGTCACGGACAACAACCGCTTGTTTTCTGTTGGACCGGTTGCCATGGAAAATGCTGCGAGTTGGATGCTCACCAGCAGCCTGCTGTGCCCGGATGGCAGTTTGCATCTTTTACAGGGGAGGGACAACGGTGAATGCCGTGTCATGTCACTTTCCCGCCCGACGGAGGAACTGGAGGAAATCGAGTCCGTCCTCAGTAATTGGACGCAAAAGGACATTTTCTTTTCCAGCCTGTCTATACCCACGGCGTGGCTGGTGGCAGTTTTGTCCGATGCGGCCAATGATGTCACGTGGAACGACGAGTACCTTTTCCTGAATGCAACGGTGACAAATGCAGTGAAGGACAACGATGGGTTACGAGTGACGGGACTTGAGTCCAGGGCACTACGGCCTGTGAACACTCAGGGTGATGAAGTGCGTCATATATCTTTGAGCCACAACTCCACACTTGTGGCGTCGGTGACCATCGAAGAGGCTCCGAGTGAGAACACTCCTCTGCTGACTGCGGTGCTGGCGGACACTGAGCCCAATCATACTGTGGGACTGTCGTGCAGCCACAACAAGAAGTGGGAGACGACGTTCGAAGGCAAGACAACAACACGGAGCAGCACTTGGGAGCCGAAGGAACGAATACCAAGTGGCACTCATGCTGCAAGGCAACAAAACCTCTGTGCACATTGATGGCGAGTCGCTGGGGAATGAAGAAGTGCCGTCAACAGGCGAGAGGCCACCTGAGGTCCTGAGGTTTTTCTTTTGCGCGTGCGGTGGGCACGAATCTCAAGTGACGGTGAAGAACGTCTTTCTGCACAACCGCCCACTGAATTTCACTGCGATGCGTGCACTCAAGGACAGGTTCCCGTTCCGACGAGGAAAGCGGCTCCGACACCGCCCGAGAAGATTCGAGTAGTTGACAGCGTCAGAGAGCACGTTGCTGGGGATATTACCGGAGAGAAATGAATGGGCACAACGCAATGCCACTGGACATGAATCCCTATTACAAATAGTCACCTCGCAGTGTCTGGAGCGGCGTGAGTCCCGACGACCGCCTCGCCTCTCCCAACGACGTGAAATTGATACTGCGTGATTTGAGCGGCAACAACACTGTGCATGTGCGCGTGTCTTGTGTGCTGCTGCTTCTTCTGGGATTGTATTTGGGTCGTGGCAGTCTTCTGAGCCGCAGAGTGTGGATTTGAGACTCCTCACGGCGAATACATGCCGCATTTCTTGCCCTTTTTTTATGCCACCGTTTTTTAATTTTTGACGTTTTACTGTTTGTTGATTCTTTCAATT
>NW_001849490.1:36426-38941 GCF_000209065.1 Trypanosoma cruzi
TGCGGGCGCATCCATTTAATGATGCGGCCGACAACTCCAGCCCACTGCTGCTGCTTCTGGCTTGACTGCTACACCGCCCCCAGCAGCGGGTGTAGTGGGACTGGGGACGAGAACACAGTGGACGAAGTTCACTCGGATGGTGCTGGCGGTCCCGTCAGCGTCTCGTCGACCCCAGCGACCCACCCACATCACCAGCAAGCACAGAAATGGACGAGACAGGGAAGGCATCAACAGACTACCAGGGAAACAATTGCTTTTTCACATTACTTTCAGCCAAACAACCGGAAGAATTCACAACAACATCAATCACCAAAAACGACAAAGGAACAGCGACCACCGCGGCCACCATCGGCAGCACCGCAGGCTTCCACAAAAATTCCCCTCTTTTGCTTCTTCCTGTTACGTGTGCAGCTGCTGCTGCGGTGGTGGCTGTGTCTGCATGAAGTGGTGTGCGCCGAATATGGACTAAGGCCCAATGCAACTGAACTGTTTTTGTGATGAATATTGGCTGCACTTCCCGTGGACCAACAATTCTCGTGGTGTGCGGGGACATCTTTCCCTTTATTGTTGCTTTGGCTTTTTGGGCTGCTGTGTGCGCTGCATCTATTCTCGTGTGTGTGTGCGTACTCTCCGTGAGGGGTGCAGACACGACGGACCGCTCTCGCCGTGTGTGCATGCGGTGGAGCCTTGTGTGCCGCTCCTGTTTGCTTCTCCCTCTTCCATCTGTGTGTGTGTGCCTGCTGCCGTGGATTGGAGTGTGTGTCGTGCGTGGTGTGCGGCGTACGGTGCATGCCTGGCTGCTGCTCTCTCCTCATGTGGTTTGCCCTCTCTGTGTGTGTCTGCCGCACCTCTCGTCTCCCCTGTTGCTCTCCATGTCCCTCACTGTGCAGATAAGCTCCACACGACTGAATGACCACACTCACGATGGTGACGTGCCGTCTGCTGTACGCCCTGCTGGTGCTTGCCCTGTGCTGCTGCCCGTCCGTGTGCGCGGCAGAAGGTGGTGGTCAGAAGCAGGAAAATACCACTACGACTACCACAACAAAGCCACCAACTACGACGACCACGACAACAACAAAGCCACCAACTACGACGACCACGACAACCACGACCACGACCACTGCGCCGGAGGCACCAAGCATTACGACTACAGAGGCGCCAAATACGACGACCACCCGTGCGCCGTCAAGTATTCGCAGAATTGACGGCAGCTTCGGCAGCTCTGCGTGGGCGTGTGCCCCGCTGCTTCTCGCCGCATCCGCACTGGCGTACACCACTCTGGGCTGAAGAGGTGTGTGCGGGCTGTGCGTGCCAGCACTCAGCCACGGGGACATGTGTGCGTCTACCGTGGTCCGATGTATGAAGTAAGAGTACTTATGATGATTGTGTTTTGCTTTGCTTGCTTCTGCTGCCATGCTGTGTGCTCCGCGTTGTGCACCACATCCGCCACGTTGAACGCATCCCAGACACACTCATATGCATGCGCACTGGAGCCTTGGGTTTGTTTTTTCTTGTTCTTTAATTCTTTTTTTAATTTTTTTTTTAATTCTTTTTTTCGTTGCTTCTGCTTTTATAACTTCTGTGTTGTGGGGCGGTGTGCGAGTTCTGCAATTGTACTGATTCCATCTGTCTCATGTTGTGTTTGTTGCTGCTGCTGCTGGGCTGCTGCCGTTTGTTTTTGTGCGGTGGCTGTGCGTGGTGTGGCGGTCGTATTTCTCTCTTTGTTTTCGCTGCGTTGACGTGTTGTTGGTTTGTGCTGGAGGCTGCACGCAAGTGACGGGAGTGATGGCGATGATGGTGCCTGGCCGTGTGCTGCTGGTGTGTGCCCTCTGCGTGCTGTGGTGCGGTGCCAGCGGTGTCGGCCGATGCTGGGGATTATGATGTTTCTTGTGGTCATGGAACTTTGTGCGGAATTGGAGTTGGTGTTGACGGTGAACCCTCCGCCCGGTTGGTAGTCATGCATCTACTGGAGGTACAAAGGGTGAATGTTTTCAGGGAGGTGGAGGTGACTCTCCGGGTTCTGCTACACCCGCTTGCACATCGTCACCTGCCGATGCGGAAGAGTCCGAGGGTGGGGCTTTAAATGGCCCCAAGAAGGATGTATCCCGTGTTGAGGAGGACCCCGATGCAGCGCAGGACCCGCTACAACCAGGTCTCACGTTGTATCGGCAGCCGAGGTGATGGCGGCACAACCGTGAAGGAAGAAGTGACTGGTGTGGAGAGCAGCGACACTGCTGACTTGCCCCCAACGAGAGCCACGCACCACAAGCAGCACGACCAGTGACGGGGGAACCGGAAGGCACAGGGAAACAGGCAGCATCGAAGGCGTTATCAACGCCAGCAGAGGGACGAGGGATATCAGGCGCGACGGATCAAAAAGTGGACTCACCAAAGGAGGAAGCCGCGTGCAGCGCAGGTGCCACAAACAGTCGGTCACCTGTCGGTCACCAACAAACCGAACCTTCATCTCCCTCTACGAGTGGAGGTACTTAGACTTTGACCCCGGAAAAGGAAC
>NW_001849490.1:39041-46046 GCF_000209065.1 Trypanosoma cruzi
CTTCGACTTTGACTCCGGAAGAGGAACCCGCTGAGGAGCCCCATTCCAGCAATAACCAGCCATCTGGTGACGCGGTACCGAAGGAAGGAACGCAACATGAAGGTCTTGCTGGCGGCGAAACGCAAGTATAGCCCGCAACTACTAACGACGAATCGATTGGAACAGCACCAGCTGGCGACGGCGACATCAGTACCGTGGCCTCCCACACCACCTCCCCTTTTTGCTCTTGCATCTTCCTGTGACGCGTGCTGCTGCTGCTGCGGTGGTGGCTGTGCGTGCATGAAGTGGTGTGCGCCGAATATGAACTAAGGCCCAATGCAACTGAACTGTTTTTGTGATGAATATTGGCTGCACTTCCCGTGGACCAACAATTCTCGTGGTGTGCGGGGACATCTTTCCCTTTATTGTTACTTTGGACTTTTGGGCTGCTGTGTGCGCTGCATCTATTCTCGTGTGTGTGTGCGTACTCTCCGTGAGGGGAGCAGACACGACGGACCGCTCTCGCCGTGTGTGCATGCGGTGGAGCCTTGTGTGCCGCTCCTGTTTGCTTCTCCCTCTTCCATCTGTGTGTGTGTGCCTGCTGCCGTGGATTGGAGTGTGTGTCGTGCGTGGTGTGCGGCGTACGGTGCATGCCTGGCTGCTGCTCTCTCCTCATGTGGTTTGCCCTCTGTGTGTGTCTGCCGCACCTCTCGTCTCCCCTGTTGCTCTCCATGTCTCTCACTGTGCAGATAAGCTCCACACGACTGAATGACCACATTCACGATGGTGACGTGCCGTCTGCTGTACGCCCTGCTGGTGCTCGCACTGTGCTGCTGCCCGTCCGTGTGCAGCGAAGAGGGTAAGCAGGAAACTACCACTACGACTACCACAACAAAGCCACCAACTACGACGACCACCACCACAACAAAGCCACCAACTACGACTACCACTACCACGACCACTACCACAACCACCACGACCACTGCGCCAGAGGCACCAAGCATTACGACTACAGAGGCGCCAAATACGACGACCACCCGTGCGCCGTCAAGTATTCGCAGAATTGACGGCAGCCTCGGCAGCTCTGCGTGGGCGTGTGCCCCGCTGCTTCTCGCCGCATCCGCGCTGGCGTACACCACTCTGGGCTGAAGAGGTGTGTGCGGGCTGTGCGTGCCAGCACTCAGCCACGGGGACATGTGTACGTCTACCGTGGTCCGATGTATAAAGTAAGAGTAATTATGATGATTGTGTTTTGCTTTGCTTGCTTCTTCTGCCATGCTGTGTGCTCCGCGTTGTGCACCACATCCGTCACGTTGAACGCATCCCAGACACACCCATATGCATGCGCACTGGAGCCTTAGGTTTGTTTTTTCTTGTTTTTTAATTCTTTTCTTAATTCTTTTTTTAATTCTTTTTTTCGTTGCTTCTGCTTTTATAGCTTCTGTGTTGTGGGGCGGTGTGCGAGTTCTGCAATTGTACTGATTCCATCTGTCTCATGTTGCTGCTGCTGCTGCTGGGCTGCTGCCGTTTGTTTTTGTGCGGTGGCTGTGCGTGGTGTAGCGGTCGTATTTCTCTCTTTGTTTTCGTTGCGTTGACGGGGAGTTGGTTTGTGCTGGAGGCTGCACGCAAGTGACGGGAGTGATGGCGATGATGGTGCCTGGCCGTGTGCTGCTGGTGTGTGCCCTCTGCGTGCTGTGGTGCGGTGCCAGCGGTGTCGGCCGATGCTGGGGATTATGATGTTTCTTGTGGTCATGGAACTTTGTGCGGAATTGGAGTTGGTGTTGACGGTGAACCCTCCGCCCGGTTGGTAGTCATGCATCTACTGGAGGTACAAAGGGTGAATGTTTTCAGGGAGGTGGAGGTGACTCTCCGGGTTCTGCTACACCCGCTTGCACATCGTCACCTGCCGATGCGGAAGAGTCCGAGGGTGGGGCTTTAAATGGCCCCAAGAAGGATGTATCCCGTGTTGAGGAGGACCCCGATGCAGCGCAGGACCCGCTACAACCAGGTCTCACGTTGTATCGGCAGCCGAGGTGATGGCGGCACAACCGTGAAGGAAGAAGTGACTGGTGTGGAGAGCAGCGACACTGCTGACTTGCCCCCAACGGGAGCCACGCACCACAAGCAGCACGACCAGTGACGGGGGAACCGGAAGGCACAGGGAAACAGGCAGCATCGAAGGCGTTATCAACGCCAGCAGAGGGACGAGGGATATCAGGCGCGACGGATCAAAAAGTGGACTCACCAAAGGAGGAAGCCGCGTGCAGCGCAGGTGCCACAAACAGTCGGTCAACAACAAACCGAACCTTCATCTCCCTCTACGAGTGGAAGTACTTCGACTTTGACTCCGGAAGAGGAACCCGCTGAGGAGCCCCATTCCAGCAATAACCAGCCATCTGGTGACGCGGTACCGAAGGAAGGAACGCAACATGAAGGTCTTGCTGGCGGCGAAACGCAAGTATAGCCCGCAACTACTAACGACGAATCGATTGGAACAGCACCAGCTGGCGACGGCGACATCAGTACCGTGGCCTCCCACGCCACCTCCCCTTTTTGCTCTTGCATCTTCCTGTGACGTGTGCTGCTGCTGCTGCGGTGGTGGCTGTGCGTGCATGAAGTGGTGTGCGCCGAATATGGACTAAGGCCCAATGCAACTGAACTGTTTTTGTGATGAATATTGGCTGCACTTCCCGTGGACCAACAATTCTCGTGGTGTGCGGGGATATCTTTCCCTTTATTGTTACTTTGGCCTTTTGGGCTGCTGTGTGCGCTGCATCTATTCTCGTGTGTGTGTGTGTGCGTACTCTCCGTGAGGGGAGCAGACACGACGGACCGCTCTCGCCGTGTGTGCATGCGGTGGAGCCTTGTGTGCCGCTCCTGTTTGCTTCTCCCTCTTCCATCTGTGTGTGTGTGCCTGCTGCCGTGGATTGGAGTGTGTGTCGTGCGTGGTGTGCGGCGTACGGTGCATGCCTGGCTGCTGCTCTCTCCTCATGTGGTTTGCCCTCTGTGTGTGTCTGCCGCACCTCTCGTCTCCCCTGTTGCTCTCCATGTCTCTCACTGTGCAGATAAGCTCCACACGACTGAATGACCACATTCACGATGGTGACGTGCCGTCTGCTGTACGCCCTGCTGGTGCTCGCACTGTGCTGCTGCCCGTCCGTGTGCAGCGAAGAGGGTAAGCAGGAAACTACCACTACGACTACCACAACAAAGCCACCAACTACGACGACCACCACCACAACAAAGCCACCAACTACGACGACCACGACCACGACCACTACCACAACCACCACGACCACTGCGCCAGAGGCACCAAGCATTACGACTACAGAGGCGCCAAATACGACGACCACCCGTGCGCCGTCAAGTATTCGCAGAATTGACGGCAGCCTCGGCAGCTCTGCGTGGGCGTGTGCCCCGCTGCTTCTCGCCGCATCCGCGCTGGCGTACACCACTCTGGGCTGAAGAGGTGTGTGCGGGCTGTGCGTGCCAGCACTCAGCCACGGGGACATGTGTACGTCCACCGTGGTCCGATGTATAAAGTAAGAGTAATTATGATGATTGTGTTTTGTTTGCTTGCTTCTTCTGCCATGCTGTGTGCTCCGCGTTGTGCACCACATCCGTCACGTTGAACGCATCCCAGACACACCCATATGCATGCGCACTGGAGCCTTGGGTTTGTTTTTTCTTGTTTTTTAATTCTTTTCTTAATTCTTTTTTCGTTGTTTCTGCTTTTATAGCTTCTGTGTTGTGGGGCGGTGTGCGAGTCCTGCAATTGTACTGATTCCATCTGTCTCATGTTGCTGCTGCTGCTGCTGGGCTGCTGCCGTTTGTTTTTGTGCGGTGGCTGTGCGTGGTGTGGCGGTCGTATTTCTCTCTTTGTTTTCGCTGCGTTGACGGGGAGTTGGTTTGTGCTGGAGGCTACACGCAAGTGACGGGAGTGATGGCGATGATGGTGCCTGGCCGTGTGCTGCTGGTGTGTGCCCTCTGCGTGCTGTGGTGTGGTTTGACTGGAGTTTCGGCTGATGGTGCTGCTGGTGGTCACGTAACTTTGGGTGAAAACGTACTTGAGATTGTTGGTGGTCAATCTACCTCTTCTCTTGCAATTCCTGGTGCCAAAGGAGCTTCAACGGGTGGAGTTCTTGTGGGAGGTGAACATCCCACTTCTGATTCTGGTACTCCTGGTGACGTATCTTTTCTTCCAGGTAGTGATGATGGTAGTGTTTCAGATTCCTCCGAGGAAGATTCAGCCCTCACGAAGGATAGCCCCAGAGAATTAAAGGGTAAGGCACAATCAGTGTCCCTCGTTGTGTCGCCGCCCAAAGTCAAGGAAATAGTGTCACCCGAGTCCAATAAGCAAGGAATTGTACTCCCTGCACCAGCCGAATCTGAAAATCATAATGCCGGTGGCGTCGGTGCCATTTCGAATAGGGAAATAAGGGATAATGGAGGTCATGCCAATGCGTCCTCTAACGACAGCGACCCTGTGTTACCGTCACTGTCCCCAAAAGTACAATTACCGGCAATATCACAGGCACCTGGAATACCACCACCGCCGTCATTAGGACAACAAACATCGACAGTAACAATATTACAGGAAGTTGAAACACCAGCAGCACGATCACGTGAAACGTCAGTATCATCAAAAGAAATATCACGACATGCGGAAGATCCAGCTGAAGGAAAAAAAGGAATACCACCAGCACCAACACACTCACAGAATTCAACAGATGAAAAACACAAAACGTCACTGTTACAAATCGGAACAGAGTCCGCTGCACCGAAACCGCTTTCACCGGATGGCGTGCTTGAGCAAAACAGCGAGGGCACAGCCACAAAGGATGCGATGAAGACGGATGTAGATACCGGTAGCCCAGCGGCAACATCAGAATCATCCATCTCCACAAGTGAAATTGTTGCTGTTCAGAATAAGACGGATGAGAAAGATGGCAATGAACAACAGCCTGAACCCAAAGGACTGCACAATGACCCCGATGCCGGAAATACCAACTTTGCTCCTACAGCCGGTGGTACAGCAGCAGAAACAGTGAAAACGATCACCGCCCAAAACAATGCTACATCTAACTCTGTCGACAGTGACGGCAGCACCGCGGTCTCCCACACCACCTTCCCTCTTTTGCTTCTTCTTGTTGCGTGTGCGGCTGCTGCTGCGGTGGTGGCTGCGTGAGAGTGAGTGTGGGAGAGCCACGCACCGCCCGCACACACACTCTTCCTTCTCTCTGTGTGTGTCCTCTTGCATGGACTCTCGCCCTCACCTCACCCCACGAGGCACACACAATAATGTGCCCATTGTATATATGCATGCACACCCATGCAGGCCCGTTGGTGCTCTCTTTTGCACGACACGCACCGCTGCCGTCCTGCCTGGCTGCATGGGCGGAGCACCGTAACTGTTTTTTTTGTCCATTGCATTGAGTGGGCGACCTCTCTCTCTCTCCCCCTGTGTGTGTGTTTTGCTTTACGGGAGCAATGAGAGTGTGTGTGCGCTGGTCGTCCCATGCTTCGGCTTCCCGTCATGTGTGTGTTTTGAATCTCTGTTTGTGTTGTGGTTGAATGGGCGTATTTTTATTAACCATCATTTGTTTTCTTGTGTGGTGACGTTTGCGTCTCATTTTTCTTTTCAACCAATCAGTCTTTGTTGCCTCAGCAAGCCAAGAAATACTTTTCCAACAGTCACGCCGATGGTTCAGTGGCTCCTCGCCTCACCGTGCCCTGCAGCGCTGCCATTGCTGCTCATGATGTTGACTTTGATGTGTTGTTCCAGCGGTTGCTTTGCTGCCAGCCTGACGTACCATTGTTCCTTTGACGATGCGATGCGTGTCGACAGGACGAAATCTATGCCGGTGGTGATGAAAAACGTGCCTTTGGGAACGGGAAGTGCGTTGCAGACATACACCGTCATCGGGGGGAATGGATGGGCACCCATCCGCATCAATGTGTCGACAAGGGACCTGGATGATACCAGTAAGTATTGCAGCTCAGATTATTCTTACTTGAAAATCCATTGACAGGATATTACGATTGTCAGGGCGATGCTCTTTCCAGTAATAAGAGGAAAATCCTCATCGACAAGGTTGTCCCTGCAGCTGTCAAACTGCATGCGGATCGTCTGCTCGTCCAGCCACTGGAGGGTCCGTTGTTTGTGCCCCAATTTGCCGCGGGTAGTGTTTGCAGTCGTTTCACTGTGCCTGCTGGGCATTGTTCCGCTGGTGTTGCCAATTCCGACATAATGCTGTACGTGGCTGCTGCTCCTGGTGGTGTGTGGGCACTGCCGTGCGCCACGCTGGAGGATGGCCGTCCAGTCGCTGGCGCCATGAACATTGCCCGGCGTTTTTATTTTGCGGACGCCTCGACACCCGCATCGCCGCGCACCTGATGGCCCATGCTGTCGCGTTCACCTACCCGCACATGGCAGACCTCAGCATGGTGAGGAATGCTGTTGGTGTGCGTGGCAGGGCGCTGTCGGTGGTGGTGGACTCGACGAGTGCCGCGATGGCTGCGAGGGAGCATCACGACTGCGACGACATTGATGGCGTGGAGCTGCAGGATGACGATGGGGACGGGAGTGCGCTGGAGTCGCGCTTATCGCAGCGCCACGCGAGGGATGAGCGGATGGCACCGATTGGGGGTGCCGGCTACTACACGGAGCTGACGCTGGCCGCGTTCGCTGAACTGGGCTGCATGAGGGTGAACTTGGGGATGGCGGAGCCGATGCGTTGGTGCAGGAAGTCGGGCTGTAGGCTGCTGCTGCTGCAGAGTAAGCGCTCCGCACCGAACATGAGCGAATATTGCTACATGCTCTGCGACGTGGGTTTCCCTGTCAAACGCTGCGCGTCGGATCGGTATTCCCGCGGTTGGTATTTGGGGAGTGTCCATGAAAGGTCAGCAAAACAGCACTCAATGGACAGTTGCCCCATCATTGATCCCGCGATGGACGTGAGGGATGCTGACGCTGTTATTTGGAAGGGGAGATTGTTTGTTTGCGATGCCCGGGGATGAGCCCTC
>NW_001849490.1:46146-72769 GCF_000209065.1 Trypanosoma cruzi
GGCGAAAACAACAATTCGCCTACGGCCGCTGTTGCAGGAGCAGGTGAATTTGGGACAACGCACAGCGAGGATTTCTTCACTACGGAAGTGGAAAGCTCGATGGGGGAGGAAGAACAATCCGCGCCGGAGGAGGGAGCAAACCCAACAACCCTGCAGTCAAGGGAGACCAATGGAGATGGGGATGCGCAGCCAGTACAAGAGAGCGTGGCGCCTCTGGCTGGAAGTGAGGGGTTGCTGCCCAAACAAAGCGAGGCCCCTGTTCCAGAAAATAACCACTCCGAATCCGGGAGCGGCGCGAGCCAAGAGGACCGCCTTGCCCTGCTCAACGACCGCGAAATTGATGCTGCATGATTGGAATGTCGACAGCACTGCGCGTGTGTGCGTGTCTCGGGTGTCGATGCTTCTTCTTCTGGGACTGTGTGGAGCTGTGGCAGTCTTGTGAGGCAACGAGTGTGGAATTGCGACTCCCGACGGAGAATAAGTGCCGCTTTTCTTGCGGTTTTGATGCTTTTTTTTCCTTAAAAAAAAAAAATTTTCCGCTTCTTCAGTTTTTCTTTCTTTTTTTTTTTCGAATACTCAGTTTCTTTTTTTTTTTTATGGCCGTTTGCTACAATCCGTTGTGAGTGACGTGTTTCCGACTTTTGTTTCCCTTTTTTTGACCACACGCGGTGCCGGCGTCACTGCTGCGCGTCCGGCGGACTGCACAAGAGGAGGAGTGGAGGAGCAGGCCGGATGCCGCATGGAATATAAGGGATTTTGTGTGGGCTGGTGGGAGGGTACAACCTTTTTTTTTCATTACCTTTTTTGTTGTGCAGGGAATATGCATACGTCTCCGATTGTCTTGTGCTGCATGGCACATGAAAGTCCTGCCGAATCAATTTTTCTTTTGGTTCTGTTTCCCAGGAGTCATGACGGACTCTCACCCTTTTTTTCTTTTTGATTTCTTAAATCCCTGCGGCTTCTTTTCGTTGTTACCGTATCCACTGTCACTGAGTGCTTCCGTTTCATGTTTTTTACTGCTGTCTGTGCTGCGGACATGTCCCCATTTCTTCTCTTTCTTTTCTGCTAGAGGCACCGATGGCCCGCGACGACGATTGTTTTTGCACCCCTCTGCGATGGCACGGGGTGACTGGGCGTCGGCCTGCTGAGTGCACTCGGAGGAGAGCGGATGGTGTGCGCCGTGCCTCACTGTGAGTGTGGAACACCAATCCGTCGGGGAAGGGAGAAGTAAAGGGCTGCGGTATGTACTTGGATTCACTTATTCCCTCTTCGCGGTTGTGTGTGTGCTGAGCGCATTGCTTTTAGTTGCGGTGCGACGTGGGTGGCGTGGCTTCTGCGTGTGTCTTCTTGCATGCGCTGTGCGGCGGACTTCTCTTCCCCATGACACCGCTCTTGTGTGTGCGAGTGGGGGGAGAAGAGATGTGTGAGGAAGCGAGCGTGGGTGGCTGCCGACCCGCCTGCAAATCCGGGCCATCCACACACGTGCCTTTTCTTGACGGTCTTTTGCGGCTCTCAGGCCGTGGAGAGGGAGAGGATATGAAGGGTTTGCCTTGGTCAGGAGGAGGATGAGTGGGGCGATACCGTTCCGTGGTCTTTTTTTTTTTGGCAGCCGATGCGGAGCACATACGTTTGGGCAGTTGTAGAATGAAATTTTGATGCTGTTCCGTGCATACTGCACAATTGCCGTTACTTCACAACCAATCCGCGGTGCGATTTTGAGCTGTGCTGGCCGATGAGGGGAGAGCGATGGTGTCACTGAAGTGATTGGATCTCCGCGCCTTTGTGTTGGTGGTTGTGCTGTGGTGGGGACTGTCTGTGACCGGATGCTTCTGCGTGCCCCTGTGTTTGGTTACTGTTGCTGCCGCCTCTTTCTTTTCTGACTGTGCAGTTAGAGATACTTTGGTTTGACCAGCACAACTATCGTTTCAAGGCATTAGGAATTAATTGCTGTATTAGTAGTATTAGAATTGGGATAACGATCTGGCGGAATCGTGTCGCTGGATTTTCCATCTGCATAAAGGGATTTGCTAGACAGGAGGAATGGTCGACGGGTCGAGAGCGACACACCACGACAGACCTGTTGATACTTGTTTGGGTTGGTGGATGTGGTGTGCGGTGGGTGCGTTTCCGCGCAGCCGGCACCGCGAGCGGCACAGTGCCATTGCGGCTGTGCGTGTGGCGCTGCTCGTTGTGTTGGCGCTGTTTGCTGCTGCTGCGTGGATGACTGCTGTGCATGCGGTGGTGTTGCGACTGCGGGGCGGCACGGTGGACAGAGCCATCACGGTTGGCCGCGCCGTGGACACGGTGCTGATGGACGGCGTGTCCATCACGAACGGCGTGGCTGTGGTGTTCGACGTTGCGGCGATGCTTCCCGGCACACTGCGCATCGAACTGAGTAACTGCGTGTGCGACGGCGGTGCGCAGATCTACGTGCGGGGCTACAGCGGCGAGCCGGCGAGTGACTGGAGCCTGGAGGTGAGCGTGAGCGGGCTGTCCGGCGGCTACTGCTCGCTTGTGTTTGTGCACAACCTGCCGGCACACACGAACGTGACGGTCCGTGACTCGACGATTGTGACGGCGGGGCCGATGCGCTACTCGCAGCTGAGCGGGCTGACGGACGCGGTGGCGTCGCCGCTTGTGCTGCACGCGATGTCGCTGTTGCAGACGCAGCTGCGTGTGAGCAACACTGTGCTGAGGTCGTTGGACGCGGGCGGGTCGGCGGTGTACGTTGGCGGCGGTGTGGACCTGCTGTCGAGCGCGGTGGTGCTTGACGGCGTGTCGCTGGAGGCGTCGGGCGGTCCTACCGCTTCTGCGATGCATGTGGCGTCCTCGTCGCGTCTCAGTCTGCGGAGCCACTCGGTGTTCTCCGTGACGAACGTGTCGGTTGTGAGCAGCGGCGGTGGCATTGTGCTTGGAGAGCGCCTCGCGGTGGTTGATTCGGTGCTGCGCTTCGTGGGCGTCGAGGGGTCTGTTGCGTCGTCACTGGTGCGCTGCGACGGTGGGACGGTCGGTGGCGGCGGGTGGCTGGAGCTGCACCACGTGTGGGCGGTGGGCGAGGCTTCGTCTGTGGCGTCGCTGTCGGGGGTGACGCTGAGCGGCGGCGCCGTGTCGATTGCACGCTGCGCTGCCACCGGCGCGACACTTGTCTCCGGGCTGACGATCACGAGCGGCGTCGTGTCGGTGCAGTGCAACCGTGCCGGCGGCCGGGTGCTGGAGAGCAGCGGCGACTACCGCATGGCCGGCCTGCCCTCCGTGAGCGTGGTGCCGTGCGACGGCTGTGCGGCTGCGCTGGCGTGCTTTGATGCGCTGACGGCGTCGTTCTCCGACTGCGTTTGCAGCTGCCTTGCCGGCGGCGTGGGCGACGCGTGCCTGCCGTTCGACCTGCCGGTTGCGAGGTCCGGCGGCGGTGGCGGTGCGCCGGACTGCGTGAGTGGCGTGACGCTGACGGAGTCGGTGAAGGTTGGTGGCGGGCGTGCGACGGCGTGCTTCGACTCGGTGGTGTTCAGCGGGCCGATCACTGTGGCGGTGGACCTGCGCTCGATGGATGTGTTCGCTGACGCGCTGAACGTGACGCTGTGCCACTGCTTGCTTGCGGGCGGTGCGCAGCTGCGGATTGGCGGCCTCAGCGAGAGCACGGCGCGCCTGATGCCGCACGCTTTCGTCAACATGACGAACGTGACGTCGCTGGAGGGCACGATTGTGCTGCATGGCGCGATGCCGCCGAACTCGAGTGTGCTGCTGGCGAACTCAACGCTGCACGCGACTGTTGGCGGGTCGCAGTACGTGTCGACGACCCGTGGCCACGAGGGATCCCGGTACGGCCCCGCGCTTGTCCTGGACGGCGTCCGGCTTCTGTCGACGCGGTTTGTCATGACGCGGTCGACGCTGGTGTGTGGCGGTGCCTCGTGCGCTGCGATCCTCGTGGAGCGCGGCCTCGGCATGCACCTGTCCAGCGCCTTCTACATGGACAACTGCGTCGTTATGTCGCGGGCACACGTAATGTACGCTCTTGCGTCGGACCTGCGTGTCAGCGGCGGCTCCGTGTTCTCCATACAGAACAGCTCGTGGATTGCGTCGAGCATTAAAATCTACGAAGGTGCGTGTGTGTTCAGAGATGTTGTTTTGGATGGCGGCAGCGTGCTGCAGGTTGTGTCCAGCACTTTTCGTCTCGGCTTCGCCATGCTCATTGCAGAAACGCTTACCGTGACTGACGGCAGCTGGCTGGTGCACCGCGACAACGAGTTCCGCACTGCCTACGTTGTGT
Source organism: Trypanosoma cruzi (assembly GCF_000209065.1). NCBI lineage: Eukaryota > Euglenozoa > Kinetoplastea > Trypanosomatida > Trypanosomatidae > Trypanosoma > Trypanosoma cruzi. The sequence goes on from NW_001849490.1 coordinate 50,411, forward strand.
ACGTGGAAAAGGAGAGCGGCGTGGCGTTCCGCGATCGGAGTGTGTGGTCGATACTTGACAACAAACTCACGTACGGCTTGTTCTCGTCGACTCATGCACACATGACAAGCAACTGGTCACCGTCATCCGACACGCGCCCGATCATCTACGGCATGTGCAACGAGATAAGGGGCTCTCCTGTGACGGATTACGGAGAAGAGCTCAATATTGGAGTACCCGTGACGGTGTTGGACTGCGGTGCGTGCACCGTGGACTCCGTGTGCTTCGCAGCGAGGACGAGCAGCATCAGCGGCTGTGAGTGTGAGTGCGCTGCTGGCGGCTACGGCGACACGTGTCTGCCAGCTGCTGTTCCGGACGGCCTTGGGCCGCTTCCGCTCCCTGACGCGAAGGACACGGAGGTCCGCTGCGTGCACGGTGGCAGCATCAGCTCCGTGGACTATCCTGATCCCGGTGTGCGTGGTCTGTGCTTCGTCAGCGTGACCTTCACCGCCGCGATTGTGCTGGACCTGTGGAGCTTCGACGCGCCAGAACAGACACTCAACATCACGCTGCTGCAGTGCGTCCTCGCGGGCCTGTTGATCAGGGGGAGTGGTGCACATGTGCAAGTGAACGTAGCATCCTCGATGCTGGATTCTGGTGAGTTGGAGCTTGAGGGTGATTTTGGTGCTAGCTCCCAGATACTTGTGGCGGGTAGTACGCTTGTGACGAAGTCGGATTACGCCATTTCCTTTTTTGGGTTTACTTTTGGTGCAAACTCGACGCTGCTGCTAATTGACAACCGCATCGAGGGAAATGGTTACGCAGTTTATTTTAATGATGCTCTTGTTGTTGATGGTGGCGGGATCATCGTGAAGGGAAGTACGTTGAGGGTAACGGGTGGGGTTGACAGTTCTGAGACTGCTATTTATTTTGACGTTGTTGATGTGAAGAACGGCGGCTACATTGACGTGGAGAACAACAAGATGAACGCGGTCAATGGCGTTTATCTTTTTGGAGCTACCACCGTGGGCTCCTCAGGGCTGCTGCGAGTGGCGGACTGCACATTTGTTGGCAAGACGGAGTTTTCTGATTTCACGCTGTTGTATTTGGACGGTTCGGTGACTCTCGAGGGCGGTGCGCAGTGGCGTGTGGAGGGTAACAGCTTGAGCACAGATTCGTTATTAACTATTTTGTATTCCTGGCACAAAATTCAGCTGTCAGACAACGGCACCACCGTGGTGTTTGCACACAACCGTCAGGTGGACTCGAGGGCTTTCTTCAGTTTTTTTCCGTCGAGCATTATCGTGACATCACCCGCGCGGTTTGTGGTGGGGTGCAACCTGCAGGACGATGAGGAGGTGTCGTACGAAGGTGTGTTTCCTGAGGAAGTGGTGGTGTTCAGGTGCGGCACATGCAACGACGACGCGGCGTGCCACATGCCTGGGACGGAGTCGGTGGACCGCGGCTCGTGCTCGTGCAGCTGCAAGGACGGATGGCACGGCGCGTCGTGTTTTCCCTTCGAGGTGCCCGACACGGTTGTGCTGCCCGTGCCGGAGAGAGCCGTGGACGGCGACACGAGCTGCGTGGTGAACCAGACGCTGTCGAGCCTTACGCTGAACATGTGGGAGACGCGCCATTGCTACGTGGGTGTGACATTCAGCGGCGTGGGTGCTGCGCTGACGTTCTCCCTTAACAGTATGCCGCTGCATCTCCCCATCAACATCACGCTCACTGGGTGCACATTCCTTGACGGGGCTGTGCTGCAGTTTGTTGGAGATGTTGAGGTGGCCGAGTCATCCGGCGTCCTGATCCGCGTGAGCCAGACGGTGATGCGGTCCTCTGTTGTTTTGTTTGCAGCTGCTCTTCCGCAGCACTGCGACATTGCCGTCACGGAGGTTGACGCGGTGCAGTCCTCCGCGGTCCATTTGCCGGACACAGTGAACAACAAGATGAGCGTTGTGATGCTGTACGAAGTTTTGTTGGCTGCTTCCTCGCTGTTGGTCAGCAACGTAAATGCGCATGCATCGAAGCGTGATGCGTTTGGTTTGTACTCGACCGGGACGCTGACGCTGGTGCGTGGCAGCTCGCTGTACACGCGGTACTGCAGCTTCGATGGGTACACACACCTGTTTTACTTGGATATCCTCAGTGTCAGCAATCGCTCTGTTTTTGCGTTGCTCAACAATACAGTGTTCTTCGGGAAAAGCCTTCTTTATCAGTACCGTGGCTTCAGCGTGTCGGATCACAGCGTGTTGCGCGTGGTGGGGAACAGCGGCTCCGTGTCCTATGCCATCTTTGCAGAAGAATTGTGGACCGTTGAGCAGTCAAGCTGGCTGGACTGGCGCGACAACGATGTGGGAGTGGGTGCAATGTTCTACGACACTGAGTCCGATTTTGTGATTATCGACGACAGCAGTGCGGTAACGCTGACTGGCTGCAAGATGGGCTCGACGGGGTTGTCGAGGCCTCTGCTATCGCAGGCTGACGCCGGCTACCGGTTCGTTGCTGGGTGCCTGACGGTCGCGGGACGGGAGGTGACGACGGCAGCTGAACTGGAGCTCCACGGCATCACCAACGTGACGACGGTTGCAGTGTGCGGTGAGTGCACGAAGGACGGCGACTGCTTTGCTCCGCTGACGACGGCGGTCATTGACTGCAAGTGCCAGTGCGCTGCTGGAGGGCACGGCGATGTGTGTGTCCCGGCGCCTGTGCCTGCTGGGCCGCCACCACCGCCACCGCCGCCAGTGCCGCCCACACCGCCACCACCGCCAGTGCCGCCACCACCGCCGATTGGTGAGTGCATCAGCGACATGGTGTACCCCGAGGTTGCGCAGGCTGTGGGCGGCGGGCTGTCGTGGCTGTGCTACCGCAACGTGACGTTCAGCGGGGGCGGCATGAGCCTGACGGTGCTGATTGGTGCGATGACGGGCGACGTGGTGAATGTCACGTTCGATGGATGCACGTGGAGGGACGGCGCTGTGCTGTTGCTGTTGGGCAACGCGCACGCCGCTGTGGGGTCGCTGCAGATCGTCGTCACCGGCAATACATTCATTGACGCGCTGCTCAGCCCGGAGGGTGTGTTTCCACCGCGCACGAACATCACGATCTGCGGGAATCGCTTCACTGTCACGAGGCTGGTCCCTCGGTCGGGTTTGGACGTTAGGAAGCCGTCGTGTGTTGCGATGAATGAGCTGGCGATCAGCAATGACTCCACGGTGGTGCTGAGCGGCAATGTGTTTCATAGCGTGACGGCATCGTTAAGCGCCATTCACGTTGTTGAATCTGCGCTGAGGGTGTCGTGGCACTCCCTTTTTGCGGTGATTGGCAACACGTTTCATGCGGCTGGCGGTGACGGTACGCTGATACATCTTGAAGGGTCTAGCGAGTCCTCATCGCTGAGTGTACTGAACAACTCTGCTGTAGTGATTCGAGGCAATCTTGTGTCGAGGTCGGTGAAGCACTTCATTTTATTTTTCTGGGCCTCACGTGTGGAGTCTCTGTCAGCGGTCGTTTTTCGGGGCAACGACATGCAGGGAAGCTTGGTTGTGTTTTATTCAGCTTTTTCTACCCACATTTACTACAACTCCTGGCTGCAGTTGAGCGGCAACCTCTGCCGTGAATCCCCATCGGAAGCCTTTGCTGTTTTTAACCCCACGGTGAATCTCCGTGACTCCACGGTGTCTGTGTCCCGCAATCGATTCATGTCCAGCACGGGCACGCCGACAGTTCTGCGGATATCCACCGGGCCCCGCGATCTCACAAACGGAGCGATTGTGGCCGCGTGCAACAGTGTGAACAGTGAGGGGGCGAACTACAGCATCCCGTCCGTGTACAATGCCACCATTCTGACCTGCAGCGACCCATGCACCCTCTTGGCGTCGTGCTTCCCTGCGTACACGACGACGGTCTCGAGTGATGGCTGTGCCTGCACGTGCGCTGAGGGCGGCCACGGCGATGCGTGCCTGCCCGTTGCTGTTCCCGAGCTACCGAGCACCGACGGCGCCGACTTGTGCGTGCGCGACGTGCGTGTGGGTGTGGAGGAGAGCGCCGGCTTCGGGACGTCGTTGGCGTGCTACGTCGGTGTGACCTTTGCGGCGGACGTCGTGGTGGACGTGGAGTCGATGTCAGGGAGCGTGCGCAACGTGACGCTGGCGAACTGCACTTTTGTGAGTGGAGCGAGCCTGTACGTTGTTGGGTGGCGTTCCGACCCGCCTGCTGGCGAGCGTGCTGATGTGTTGATCAGCGGGCTTGAGTCGCGCTCCGGCGGCGGCGTGGTGGTGGCGAACCGATTTCCGCCGGGCTCGCGCGTCACTGTGGTGGACTCGGTGCTGATCGCAGAGAATCGTGTTGCATACCGCGGCGCCCACGACCTTGGCGACGCGTCCGCGTGCCTCGTGTTGCACAACGTGAGTTTGACTGGGAGCGTGCTGACCATTGCGCGCACGCAAGTGAAGGCGGTTTTCCGCGACGCTGTTGGCGTGTTGTTTGTTGGCGGCGTGGCGCTGTCGTCGCGCGGTGCGCTGTACGTGGACGAACTTTTGGTGCAGACGGCGCTGGGGCTGTGTGTGTCGGTGGAGGGCGGTGTTGCTGCCAGCGGCGGCTCCGTGGTGGCGTTTGTTGACAGCGACTTCCTGCTGTGCAAGCACGCGGTGTCTGTGCGTGGGGCTGTGAGCGTGTCGGGCTCCATTGTGGCGTTTGTGCGGAGCGACTTTTCGTCGACGGGGGACTACGCGGTGGCGTTTTATTCGACAGTGAGCCTGGATGGCGGGTCGATGCTGCTGGCGAAGGGCAACGTGCACGACGGCGTCTCGAGGGGGATGCTCTACGCGGCTGGTGCCGTGACCGCTGCTGGGAGCACGCTGAGCTTTGTGCGCAACCGAGCGCTGCTGCCGCGGATGCTGTCGCTGAGCCTGTCGCTTGTGGCTGGGGCGCATTTGAGGGTGGCGTGCAATGACGCTGGTGGACGTGTCCTGTCGACGGTGGAGGAGTACGCAGCGGCTGGTTTTGGCGACGCTGGGAGCATCGACGTTGCTGGGTGCGACGTCTGCGACAGGGACACACACTGCTACGCGCCCGGGACGGCGTCGGCGAGCATGAAGAACGGTGTGTGCGTGTGCGTGTGCGGCAGCGGCGGGTGCGGCGAGGCGTGCGTGCCTGTGGGAGCTCCCGTGCTGCCGCCCGCTGTGGGCACTGCGTCGAGTGTGTTCTTCCGCGAGGGCGTGACGGTGCAGTCGGTGTTCGTTGTGCCTGCCGGTGCGAGCGAGGTGACGCTGCGCCACGTTGTGCTGGACGGCGTGAGTCCGGTGCTTTACGTGCCGTGGATGGCGCGGGACGGCGTGCGGATCGTTGTGCAGAACGTGTCGCTGCTGAACGGCGCCGTGCTGTACGTGATGGGCGGTGGAGGGTTGCGCGGTGCGGGGGCGGCGGGGAGCGACGAGGGCGGGCCGGTGGAGCTGTCGGTGTGCGATGTGGAGGCGCTGAACGGTGCGCTTGTGCTGACCGGCACGTTCCCTGCGGGGTCCGTGCTGACGGTGACGGACTCCCTGCTGGTTGCCGCGAGGCCGACGCCGCTTGTGTATCTTTCCGGCTCGCAGTCCTCGCCGTACGCACCGGTGCTTGTGCTATCGGGCCTGCGGCTCGTGCGGTCCGTGCTGGTTGTGTCCGGCGTGGCCCTCGTGACCGTAATGACTGGTGGGCGGACGGTGGTGGTGGATGGCGCGGTGCTGAAGCTTGTCGGTGGCGGCGTCGCGCTGGACGCGGCTGTGTTCGGCGGCGAATATGCGTTGTACGCGAGTGCGCGCGTGGTTGCGTCGTGTGGCGCTGTGCTGCGCGTGTCGGGGAGCCAGGTGTACGCCGCGCATGGGTTGGTGTTCGACAGCGGGGTGGAGGCTAACTTGTCCGCCGTCGTAGTGAACGACAACGCCGGTGCGCTGACCGATGGCGCGCTGCTGGAGCTGCGGGGGTCGGCGTCGTTTGTGTCCGGGTCGTGGCTGTCGGTGCGCGGCAACAGCATCAGTGGCAGGCTTCTGTCGGTGCCGTCGTACCCGCGGAGTGTGGATCTCGTGCAGAGCACGCTGACGCTCTATGGGAACGCCGGCAGTGGGCCCGTCGTGATGGACGGCACCGTTGCCCTCGGAGGCGCCGGCCGGAAGTTTGTTGTGGGATGCCTGACGCTCAATGGGCAGGCACTGCAGCCGATGGAGTACAGGTCTGCCGGCATCATCGGGGAATTTCGCCCCGTGGCGTGTGGCGTGTGCGACGCCGACGTGCACTGCTTTGCTGCTGCGACGATTTCGATGTCGGGGTCGTGCGGCTGCCGCTGTGCTGAGGGCGGGTACGGGCGCGATTGTCTGCCGGTGTACCTGCCGCACGTGGACGGGTGCAACCGCACGCCCGCCCTACCGCTGCTGAGCCACACGGCGACGCTGACGGAGACGCGCAGCCCGACGCCGACATGGACGCCGAGTCTGAGCACGGCTCACTACAGTCTGACGCATTACGGGCCGACGAAGACCCTGCAGGTGACGGAGACGGTGGGGCTGTCGCCCACGCGGACCCCGACGGCGTCGGTGAGCGGCACGCTGTGGTGGAGCGACGTGGCGTGCCCGATGCTCGCCGTGACGACGACGGCGGCTGGTGGAAGTCTGACGCAGAACGACATTCGCGGCGGTGGGAGCACCGTCCCGACGCGGCTGGTGGTGGCGCTGCCGCCGCCGTTTCGGTGGACACGCGACCCGCAGCTCGGCACGCACCTGAGCTTTGTGCCTGTGTCGACAGCACGGCCGCGCGGCTTTGGCGGTCCGTGGGGAGCGATGCTGAGCAACGCGACGTGGGTGCGCAGCGCGACGAATCCGTCCACTGTTCTGGAGCTGGCTGTGCCCGTGCACCGCGGTTACTTCATTGGTGCCGACGAGACGATAGTCATTCGCTGCGACGCTGCGGCGGTGTCTGGCGGCTGCAAGGGTGTGCTGCTTGGGTCCTTCACGATCAGGTCTGACACGCTGCCCGCAGCTGCCAGCGCCCTCTCGGCGATCACCGGCGTCGTTGCGGGTGCGGCGGCTGTTGCGGTGGTGGTGACGGGCGGGCTGGGCTCCGTCCTGGAGATGCAGGCACTCGGCGTGTTCGCGAGGATGTCATGTGCCTCGGCGCAGGAGCGTGCGAGCACCGTTGCGCTGCCGTACTTCCTGTCGGTGTTCGCTGCCCTTGACCCGCTGTGGATGGTGGTGGGCAACGCGCTGCTTGCCGCTGTGTTCGGGTGCGTGCACTGCGGTGTGACGGCGGCCTTCCAGCGGTGGCGCGGCGTGGACGCGGCGAGTGCGTGGGCTGCGATGCGCTTCCCGAGTCTGACGTACGTTGTGGCGCACGCGATGCATCTCGGCATCTTCTTCGGCTCCGTGCTTGCACTGGCGATGCCCGACGCCCGCGTGCGGCACCGCGTGATCGGTGTCGTTGGCGTGCTGTACGGTGCGGCGTTTCCTGCTGGCGTGTGCTACTTGATTGCCCGCCACACGGGCGCGAGCTTTACGAGGTACTGGCAGTTTTCGAGGAAGCCGCTGCACGAGCGTCAGCTGTACCCCGTCGGGTATTGGCACCCCGCGGCGCAGCAGCGGATGTACGGCGGCATGCTGACGAACATGAGGGGCAGCCACGTGTACTGGTGCGTTTTCCAGCTGTCGGTGCTGTGTGTGGTGTGCCTGATTGCGGCTGTGCACTCGCCCGTGGGAGGCTGCCACGTCCAGTACTTCTGCATGGCGGCTGTGCTGCTTGCGGGTGCGGGCGTGGTTGCCCTCACGAACATGATGCGCTCGGCCTTCCTGACGGTGATGCATACTGCGAGCTTTGTGCTCCTTGCTGTGCTGTGCGTGGTCAGCGCGGCCAACCATCTTGCGCCGAGCGACGGCGGTGTGAGGGCGTACGCGGCTATCGTGCTGCTGCTGACGACTGTGCTGCTTGCGGTCACTGTGTACGGCGTCGTTGTGTGGTACATGGAGGACCGCCACTGGCAGGAGCTGCGCGAGCCGAGGCGTGGAGGGCTGGAGGCGCTGCTGCGCGATGACGAGGAGAGCGACGAAGAGACGCAGAAGCTCCACGAAATGACTTCATCGTCATACGCCTCAGGCACCACCGTTGCGTCGTCGTACCGACCACCCGCACCGCCATTGCAGCCTGTGGCCGGTGACACCCGCTCAGACGCACTGAGTCTTTTTGACCGTCCATCCAGTGCGAGCTGCAGCACTAATTATGTTCCTCTGGACACGTGAGGATGGTTTGCTGGACGAAAGAATTACCGCATTTTCTTCTTTTTGAGGTGGAAGGGCACCGCCCCACAACAGTACTGTTACGCGGCAAGAAGACACAAAGCCCCTCGCAGATGCGGCATAAAGTGGATGCGTCTGGCAGGGATCTTTTATTTTTCCATTATTCATAGATTGATTGGGTGATTGATTTGTTGCTTTTATTTTATCGATTATCGACGACAACGGATTATCGAGCTATCACGCTAGCCCGGGGCGGATGCGTAACGTGTGTGTGTGCGTGTGTTTTGCGCCCGCCGCTGCAGCACCGAGTATGGGGGCTGGTGCTCTCTATTTCATATCTGTTCTCAGTAGTGACGACGTGCTCGACGATGGTGCTGGTGTGCGGGCCATAGGATGCATTTAGGAAGGCGTTAGGGAAAACAATCGATGAAGCCTTTCTGTGACGTGCCACCTCCTGGAGGTTGTGAGTGTGCGTTGCTGGCTGACATGAGGGAGGGCGTGGGTGCCACGGCTGTGCGGCTGCGCAGCCACTTATCGGACTCTGAAACGGCGTTGTCGCTGTTTTTTCCGTGCATCGTTTCTATTTTGTCCATATTTTTGCATGACTCTTTCTCCTGTTCCACGATGACTGTGTGGGAGGGCATGCTTGTCACTTTTTACACTTCTGATGTTGTGTAGAAAGAACAGCGAGAGAAGGAACGAGGAATTATGCGGAATGACTTGTTACTTTATATGTAAGTATGTATTTATGGACGTATTTCTGTGGATTATTTTATTTTCCTCCTATTTTTTTTTAAAGTCGCTAAATACGTGTTTAATTGTTTGTCTTAGTACGGCCACACACGGGTAGTTTGGGCCGCGGATATCTTTTATTTTTGTGCCATTTTGTGTTATACGCTGACGCGGGCACGTGCGGCAGGCATCCACTCTCCACAGCATGGCGTTTGGTATTTTGGAGTCATCCCGGATGTAACGCCGGCACCACCGCCGTGGCATGCATGGGAAAGTAAGATTTAACGCGGGATAGCAAAAGATATTGTGCTGCACATGTGCCTGCTGCATTTGTTCTGTTGAGGAGGTCTTCAATTTAGAAGAAGAGGGGTGCACACTGCACGACTCCGTGGCTTGGAGGAGTTATTACCCCCTTTTTAGATATATTTTTTGTATGATCCCTGGCCCCACTCGTGTCTGCTCCGATTGCTTCCCCTGAGTGAAGCTGCGCCATGGCCATTATTATTATTATTATTTTTGGTTGTTTGCGGGAGGAAAAACACGTTGCGAGTGACGAAACCACACGTCATGCATGCGGCGTCCAGGGAGGTACGTATTTGAGGTGGGGTGCACATATGTGGATGTCATGTGAGAAGGAACGGGGGTTGAATGCCCAACCGTCACTCCTTTTCTGGAGAGTGTGCTCCTATTTTTTTTTTGTCGCCCTTTTGTGTCAGGGCACGGCGAGATTGGACAGCACCGTCCCACGAAAGACCCTGCACACATACAAACTCTCATGCCACCGTCGCCCCCGAATTCGGGAGTAAAACCCAAATTGCTGCTGCTTTTTGCATTGGCGCAATTATTTCCGTTTATTATTAGCTGACGCCGTTCTGTCCGGCGTGCCACTTTGATTGGATTGTGTGGGATTGCTCGTCAACGCTATCGAACAAAACAGGCTGAAACATTCGCGTATTTAACCGCCGTCTTGCGCGCACGTATTTTTTTCACTTGTTCTGTTGGTGTGCACTCAAACAGCGAGGAGTCCGGAACTATGCGTGCGTGGATTTTTTCCTGCCATGTGAACTGCGAGCAGCACCGAGGGGCTGTCACTTTGATTCGGTAGAGTTGTTGTGTCTCTTTCCAGGGTTGGCAGGGAAATTCCATGCAGCCAGCTACTGCTGGTGTGTTTTTAAATGTTGTCATTCCATGCGAATAATTTGCTTCAGCGAGTGAGGGTGTTGGTTGGGTTTGTGTGCGCTCTGATTCTGTTTGCTACTTTGTGCGGGCACGCAAAACTTGAGAGGTGGGAAGATGGAGCGGGGCGGTGCATGGCCGCGTTCCAGACTGATGGTGCTCGCCTCGGACAAGGGAAGGGCCGTACTCGTGGGAGGAGGATGAATCCACTCGTGACTGCTACGTGAACTGTGAGGTGGAGCGAGTGTGGCGGATTGTCAAGGGCGATCTCACCGAATGGTTCAGCACTGACGGTGAGCCCTACTTTACGCCTGGGCGGCATCTCTTGGTTGGAACGCCCGGGATCGGGAAGTCGATGAGTGCCGGCTCGTACCTCCTCTACCAGCTGCTGCACTGCGATGTCGAGAAACTCCAATTTGATGTCTACAGTTTTGGTGGAAGCACGACGTACGTGTGTGACAAGGCCATCAAGACGGTGACAAGACACGTGGGTAAAGGAGCATCCAAGGACGTTTTGTGGGATTGTGTGATGAAAGGGCATATTTTCTACGATGTGACAGAGAAAGGGACACCGCCAGCGGAATATTTTGTGTCTAGCACCGGATGGGGCATGAGTGTGGTGTCACCCCCAAACGTGGGCAACTGTGACGAATGGGAGAAGCAAGTAAAAGCCGGGCGAATCATCATGAATTGCCCCGCCGAGGTGGATGTGAAGGCGATGTGCGTTTGTATGAAGCGAGGTCTGAAACCAGATGAGCAAGTGGAATACTGGAAGATGGTCGAAGAACACATGGAAAAAGTGGGTCCGATTCCACGTTACATCTTTGATGCGAAGAAGTTCGTTGCACACTCTGCTGCCATTGAGGATGCCTTGGATGGGATCAAGTCTCGGGATGGTGAAAGGCACTTTGCACATCGGGAGTGAGGCTGTGGTATTCTGGGGATCCGCCTCAAAAGGTTGTGAGTGTTGTCCGAGCAAGAGGAGAAGTCGGCGCTGAGGGGTTTCTCAACGCACCGATATCTGTTTGCCTCGTGCGTCGAATACCGCACTATTTTGGGAGACGCGATGAGTGATGGGGATTTAGTTCTGTTGCTAGTATTGGGGAAGAGGAATACTCTTTTGTCTGAATGCATGGGAGGGTTTGACTTGCGCGCCTTCATGTTTGGAGTGAGTTTTTCAGTGCATTATTAGAGGAACTCAAGGAGCCGGGCCCACCAGCACGTCGTGGAGGACGGTACGCAGTGCTGAAGGCGATCCCTGAAGGGCACCCCACCTAGTTGTATGTGGATCGGCTGCAATGGAATACCACGCAAATAGTACTATAAAGCATCGGCTGCTGTGCATACCGGCGGTTGGAAAGTTTTTGCTGGTGGACGCCTTTTTCTTCGTGGAGCCAAATCCAATAACGCTGGTTGGGCTGCGGATGACTACGGCGGGTGGGCACCACACCACCGCCAGCACTGTGCGGCAGTTCACCGAGTGTCTGGCGGCGTATTTTAATGGTTGGGAGGAATTACCCCGAGACATGTCGTGGGAGATTATTTATGTGCGGCACAACGAGGGTTGGCTGGCAGAGACGTGGTGTCGTCAATTCAGATAGTGTGAGCGACGATGAAAGCCGTGAAATAGCGGGGCTTTGGAGGGAGGAGATGCACCAGTACCAAGTGTCAATATCATCTGGGGCTTTGGAGGAGACGCAGCTCTCCGAAGTGAGGAATAGCCACGGAAATGGGAAAATAGATTAGGAAATTGCAAGTGAACGAGACAGCTTGATTTATGGTAAAAAATATTGTGGGATATATAAATTTTTGGATGCTTTTCTGAGCATGCGGTGCGGGTGCACCAGCACCATGCGGCAGCACCGCACGCGAAGGCCAGAAACGTCCAACGCTATCGAACATAACAGTGACAGAATAAATTAGGGAGGGAAAGGGGTTGTTTGTTTTTTGGTGGAAAACGTTGGGTGATTTTCATATAGTATGTTAATTGTGTGTGCGCATACGAGGCATAATTGGAGAATTGCCCCGGAATGAGGGAATCATTGTGGCTGGCGGTGTCACGGTGTTACTGCATTGTCCATTTCCTTCTATTGTGTTCTGAGGCCCATCACTAACAGAAGCATCTTAAAGGGATTGCCGAATAAGTTGTATTGAGGAAATGGTTCACTCCGTGTGACCACATGGAGTGAGGCGGCGCGTCGTGGATGGATAAGGATCCGCTTCCGCGTGTGGCTCTTTGGGCGATTGCTCGGTGTGCGTTGTGTGTTGGCTGCGGTGTGTGGCCGTATCCCGTTGGCCGTGGGATTGAACTGGAGGTGGTGACGGTGTGTCTCTTCTCCTCTTCCATTGGTGTGTGGCTGTTGGCGGTGTGTGCGTTTGTTGTGTGGAGGGCCGAATCCTCTCACCCGCGAACTGACGGCACTGCGATGGTGTGTGTGAGTGAGAGGGCTGGTGTGGAGTCGCCGGACGGGATGAGGGCCGTGGCGGTGCTTTTCCCGCCTGTCTTTTGTTTCTTCCGTGTGTTTTTTGCTGCTTCTTGCTTTTTTCCTTGTCATCCTCTCTTCTGTGTTCCTGCGTGGAGTGGCCGCATGCTCACGGGCCATGTTGATTGTGAGTGCCTCTTGACGGCATCCATTCATCTCCCTCTCTCACTGTCTGTCTTTCCCTGTTGGGTGTGGCGTGTTGCACCGCGTGAGGGCTGGCCCGCACACACCGACGGCCCGCCGTGACTTGCCGTGTTGCTGCTCTTTTCTGTGTGCGATGGTTCTCCGTGCCGTCCCTTCCAGATTGTCTCGTGCTCCGCTCTATGCGTGGGCACTCTGCTCCGCTCCCCGCTGACGTGTCTGATGTATTGCCGCTGTCGCTGTCTCCTCCACTTGTTGAACACACACATAGAGGGAAAACAAGCGCGAATCGCTACTGTGAAATTCGAAGGCTCTGAAAGGACCAACAGCACACACACCGCCCACACACACACATATTTATATGCTCTCACGTGTTGCTGCAGTGAAGGCACCCCGCACACACAACCGTCGCCGCGTGACCGGATCCAGCGGAAGGAGGAGGGAAGGAGGAGAGAGTGAGCCGCAGAGGCCCAGCATGTCCCGGCGTGCGTTTACTTCCGCGGTTCTGCTTCTCCTTGTTGTGATAATTTTCTGCGGCGTCCGTGAAGCTGCGTCCGCTTATGGAAGTAGTGGGGAAGGCCGTTGATCCTTTTCAGGGAACGACATCGGCGCCCTATAAATGGCAAGAAATGACTGGATCTGAGGCGGCAGCCGGATCGCTTCGTGTTCCCAGCCTTGCTGAGGTGGCTGGCGGTGTGTTTGCCGTTGCTGAAACTCAGTGCAGTGAAATGGACTGAGCTTGCGACCATGCTGCGATTGCATCAACGCACATTGAGACGGGCGGTGGTGACTCAAAGGCGATCTCGGCGATGGATGCAGGCGTTTCTCTCATAGAACTTGTGGATGCCGCCATTGGTACGATCAGGACACGAGAAAGGATGCAGCCAACGACAATTGTGAGCGGCGACAGTATCTACATGGCCCTTGGGGACTACAAGAAGAAGACGTTTGGGGGTCAGGCTGCCGATGCAGATGGCTGGAGGCTTTTACTGAAGAGGGGAACTCTCACTGAGGATGGTGGGCAGAGGAAAATCATGTGGGGTGATATCCGTGCGGTGGACCCTGTGGCCATGGGCTTACTCAATTCCTGAAGAGGGTGATCGGTGGCGGAGGATCGGGTGTTGTGACGAAGAACGGTTACCTTGTGCTTCCCATGCAGGCAGTAGAAAAGGATGAAAGGAGTGTTGTACTGTCCATGCGTTTCAAAATGCGTATAGAAGCATGGGAGCTCTCGTCCGGTACGACAGGTAGTAACTGCAAGGAACCATCAATCGCGAAATTGGAAGGAAATCTAATTTTGATTACTTCTTGCGCTGCCGGCTACTACGAAGTATTCAGGTCCATTGACTCTGGGTTACGTTGGGAAATGAGTGGTAGGCCAATCACTCGCGTGTGGGGCAACTTGTATGGTCGAAAAGGGTATGGCGTTTGCTGTGGCCTCACCACCGTAACCATTGAGGGAAGGGAAGTGCTGCTTGTTACCACGCCGGTGTATTTGGAGGGGAAAAAAGGTAGGGGTCGGCTTCATCTTTGGGTGAGGGAAGGTGCACGTGTGCATGATGCTGGGCCGATATCCGATGCAGCTGATGACGCTGCTGCCAGTTCCCTGTTGTATAGCAGTGGGAGCGATCTGATTTCGTTGTACGAGAATAAGAGTGAGGGGTCATACGGTCTTGTTGCCGTGCACGTGACTACGCAGCTGGAGCGGATAAAGACTGTGGTGAAGAGGTGGCAGGAGTTGGATGAAGCCTTAAGAACGTGCAGACCCACTGCCACCATCGACCCGGTGAAAAGGGGCATGTGTAGTCGTCCCATTCTTACTGACGGGCTTGTTGGCTATTTGTCTGGTCTGTCAGCTGGGAGTGAGTGGATGGACGAGTACCTCTGCGTGAACGCGACTTTTCATGGGACGGTGAGAGGGTTCTCCAATGGAGTGACGTTTGAAGGACCCGGAGCAGGGGCGGGGTGGCCTGCTGCCCGAAGTGGACAGAATCAGCCGTACCATTTCTTACACAAAAGGTTCACTCTAGTGGTGATGGCGGTCATCCACGATGAGCCGAAGAAACGCACCCCCATTCCTTTGATTCGTGTGGTGATGGATGACGGGGACAGGACTGTGCTATTTGGTGTGTTTTCACCCATGATGGGAGGTGGATGACTGTAATTCATAGTGGCGGTAGACAAGTACTTCCAACAGGGTGGGACCCAGGAAAACCGTGTCAGGTGGTGCTGCGACACGACACGGGCCATTGGGATTTGTACATTAACGCGAGGGCGGCTTACCTTGGCACCTACAAGGGGTCTCTTCTCCAAACAAACAGTATTTCACACATCCAATTCCGCGGGGAGAGTGGGTAAGTTGCAGAATCCAGCCATTTGTCACTCTTCAACGCCCGTTTGTATAACCGAAGACTCAATTCCAAGCATATGAGATGGCTCATGGTCGGCGAGGCAGGCCAAAAATACGATGATGGCAGCTCTTATTCTGCGAGTGCGTCGGAGGAAGGAAGCAGAGGCGGCAGCTCCAATTCTGAAAGTTCATCGCAGAAGGAAAGTGAGGAGGTGAGCTTTTTGCATGAGAATGTGTCTTGGGTGCTGTTACTTCTGCTGGGGCTTTGCGGCTCTTTACTGATATTAAAACGGCGTTGTTGCTGTCTCCGGCGGGACGAAATATTTTTTCTGCGCTTTGCTTTGAAATATTTGAAGACTTTTGTGGACGATTTTCATTTTGATTTTTGTTGGAAGACGTTATATAAAAAGTAATGTCTGGGTCTCCGTCTGCGGTTACCGACGTGGAGACGTGTTTTTTTTTTTTTTTCCTTTCTTTCCGTTAACTTTGTAGTCTTGCGAAAACAACTGGAGTTGCGGATTGTTTTCTTCCTAACGATTACTGGGGGCTGGTGGCACTTTGCGCGGCGCCGGTGCGTGTCGGTGAAAATGAAGGGTGAGTGCTGGTGGGTGTGTGGGAGCAGCGAGTAAAGTGTTCCGGTGGAATATAACCGATGAACGTTCGGGGGGGTTAATAGGCCGAAGTAAATACATGGATGCCTACACACAGGGACATATGTGCGTGCATGTATCTATGTGTGTGTGTCTTCTTCTTGGCGCCAAAGAGACACACGAATTTTAGAGGTCCCACGAGGATCCTCTGCGAAAAGTTGTATTTATTGACTTGTTTTGATTTTCATTTACCTCTGAGTATAAATGAGGATGGCGTTGAATTAAAATTCTTCCATTTTTTTTTTTTACTTCTCAAAAAGAGATTGTTTAGTGATTTTTTTTTTTTTTTGCTTTCCTCCTTTGGCTGCTATGCCGTCTCGAATGTCATCCGCTTTCTTCTTTCTTTTTGGAGCTCTGCCGTTTATTTCTTTCTTCTTTTTTTTTCACACGAGAGGGCCCGAGGAGCGGGAGATGCGACGCTTCGCCGCACCCGACACTTCAGCGGCTGCTCTTCTGCATGATGCTATTTTTTTTTTCTTTTGTCTCCCTCTCTCTCTCTCTCTGTGTGTGTGTGTGTGTGTGCGTTCTCTACCCGTGTGCGAGCTTTTTTTCTTTTTGCACCTTTGATTCTACGTGCTGGTCCTATTTGGAAGCATCTGCTGGTGTCTGCGTGCGCACAGCGCTCCCCTGTGTTTGGCCGCCCTGCCTCTGCATCCCGTTCCCGCTGCGTACGTGGCGTCGTTCATCTCGGGCCGGGGGCAGTTGCGACGGTGAAAACTTTGATATTTCATTGATTCTCGGCAGCGACGGATTGTCGAGCCGCCGCGTCGGCCCGGGGCGGATGCGTGGCGGGTGTGTGTTTCACTTTTTTTGCCGCGACGTCCTCTGCGGGTGCCGGGGGTCTCTGATTTTAAAGGACTCCACTCGGCGGTGGGGGCGGATGTGCGGGCCATTGGATTTATTTGGTGGAAAGTGAAGGAAAGAAGGTTGAAACGGATGTGACATGTGGGTAGCCGCGTCCCGCACGCTTTCCCCAGCGCTGTCACTTTTTTTTTTTGTTATTTTGAGGAGTTTTTGAGGGGGGAGGAAGCGATTGCGATGCGCGTGTTGAACTTTAGAGCAAAGGCTAGCGGGATGGATGTGTGGCCAGACGGGGCCGAGTGGCAGACGACGCGTTTTTCCGGCCCACTCCATTTCTTAATGGATTTGTTTTTGCCTTCAAAAGAAAAGAAAAACGTGTTGGGAGGCGGCTGGTGCAGGTGCATTTTTAGATTTATTTTGCCGTCGCCCCGCTCCGACCCTGCCGCCCGCTACGTGGTGAGGGGTCCGGCGGTTGCGGGGCCGCAAAGGCTGCCACCCGCGACCTCGCAGCGAACCGACTGGTGCCTCATAAAATGTTTGTCTCTTTTCTCTTTTCTTGAAGCTTGCACTCGTGTGTTTAGCGTGTGTGTGTGTGTGTGTGTGCAATGCGTGCTTGATGCGTCTCCTCTGAGGTGTGGGGGCTGCTGGGTGTGTGCCGAGCCAGGCTGCCACCTCTCTTTTGCGTAGTATCTCCTTGTGGGGCTGGGGAACGAGGCCGCAGCCGGGGGCGCGCAGCTGGGGAGTTGCCGCGTCGTTCTTCCACGGACCGGGAGGGTGCAGAGAGCTGCGGCTACGCGACGTTTCACCGCAACACCACGACGGAGCCCACGCCAATAAGCCTTGCGGATGTTTTGACTGGCACGCGCTGTTCCTCTTGGCGCCATTGTTTCCCTACCCCCGAGCTTCGGTGCAGACTCTCTGTCGATACTAGTTGCTATCGATTGCGGACACACCCATTGATTGAAGCGGCCGACACCCCAGCCCATTGCAGGTGCTTCTGGCATTACTGCCGCACCGCCCCAACAGCTGGTGCAGTGGGACTGGGGACGAGAACACGGCAAAAAAATTTCAGTCAGATGGTACTGGCAGCCCTGTCAGCGTCTCGCCGACCAAAACGACCTACCCACACCACCAGCGAGCACAGGAATCGCCGGGACAGGGAAGGCATTGAGGGAGTGTCAGGACACCAGTTGTTTTCTAACATCACTCTCAGTGAAACAGCCGGAAGAATTCACGACAACATCATTCACTAAAAACGAAAAAGGAACAACGACCACCGCCGACAGATACAGCAGTACCGTGGCCTCCCACACCACCTCCCCTTTTTGCTCTTGCATCTTCCTGTTACGCGTGCTGCTGCTGCTGCGGTGGTGGCTGTGCGTGCATGAAGTGGTGTGCGCCGAATATGAACTAAGGCCGAATGCAACTGAACTGTTTTTGTGATGAATATTGGCTGCACTTCCCGTGGACCAACAATTCTCGTGGTGTGCGGGGATATCTTTCCCTTTGTTGTTGCTTTGGCTTTTTGGGCTGCTGTGTGCGCTGCATCTATTCTCGTGTGTGTGTGCGTACTCTCCGTGAGGGGTGCAGACACGACGGACCGCTCTCGCCGTGTGTGCATGCGGTGGAGCCTTGTGTGCCGCTCCTGTTTGCTTCTCCCTCTTCCATCTGTGTGTGTGTGCCTGCTGCCGTGGATTGGAGTGTGTGTCGTGCGTGGTGTGCGGCGTACGGTGCATGCCTGGCTGCTGCTCTCTCCTCATGTGGTTTGCCCTCTGTGTGTGTGTCTGCCGCACCTCTCGTCTCCCCTGTTGCTCTCCATGTCCCTCACTGTGCAGATAAGCTCCACACCACTGAATGACCACACTCACGATGATGACGTGCCGTCTGCTGTACGCCCTGCTGGTGCTCGCACTGTGCTGTTGCCCGTCCGTGTGCGTGACAGCAAGTGGCCAGAAGGCTGAGAAGGAAACTACCACTACGACTACAACAACGAAGCCACCAACTACGACGACCACGACAACAACGAAGCCACCAACTACAACGACCACGACAACCACGAAGCCACCAACTACGACGACCACCACGACCACTGCGCCGGAGGCAACAAGCATTACGACTACAGAGGCGCCAAATACGACGACCACCCGTGCGCCGTCAAGTATTCGCAGAATTGACGGCAGCCTCGGCAGCTCTGCGTGGGCGTGTGCCCCGCTGCTTCTCGCCGCATCCGCGTTGGCGTACACCACTCTGGGCTGAAGAGGTGTGTGCGGGCTGTGCGAGCACTCAGCCACGGGGACATGTGTACGTCTACCGTGGTCCGATGTATAAAGTAAGAGTACTTATGATGATTGTGTTCTGCTTTGCTTGCTTCTGCTGCCGTGCTGTGTGCTCCGCGTTGTGCACCACATCCGTCACGTTGAACGCATCCCAGACACACTAATATGCATGCGCACTGGAGCCTTGGGTTTGTTTTTTCTTGTTCTTTAATTCTTTTTTTAATCCTTTTTTTCGTTGTTCCTGCTTTTATAGCTTCTGTGTTGTGGGGCGGTGTGCGAGTTCTGCAATTGTACTGATTCCATCTGTCTCATGTTGTGTTTGTTGCTGCTGCTGCTGCTGCTGGGCTGCTGCCGTTTGTTTTTGTGCGGTGGCTGTGCGTGGTGTGGCGGTCGTATTTCTCTCTTTGTTTTCGCTGCGTTGACGGGGAGTTGGTTTGTGCTGGAGGCCGCACGCAAGTGACGGGAGTGATGGCGATGATGGTGCCTGGCCGTGTGCTGCTGGTGTGTGCCCTCTGCGTGCTGTGCTGCGGTGCCAGCGGTGTCGGCCGATGCTGGGGATTATGATGTTTCTTGTGGTCATGGAACTTTGTGCGGAATTGGAGTTGGTGTTGACGGTGAACCCTCCGCCCGGTTGGTAGTCATGCATCTACTGGAGGTACAAAGGGTGAATGTTTTCAGGGAGGTGGAGGTGACTCTCCGGGTTCTGCTGCACCCGCTTGCACATCGTCACCTGCCGATGCGGAAGAGTCCGAGGGTGGGACTTTAAATGGCCCCAAGAAGGATGTATCCCGTGTTGAGGAGGACCCCGATGCAGCGCAGGACCCGCTACAACCAGGTCTCACGTTGTGTCGGCAGCCGAGGTGATGGCGGCACAACCGTGAAGGAAGAAGTGACTGGTGTGGAGAGCAGCGACACTGCTGACTTGCCCCCAACGAGAGCCACGCACCACAAGCAGCACGACCAGTGACGGGGGAGCCGGAAGGCACAGGGAAACGGGCAGCATCGAAGGCGTTATCAACGCCAGCAGAGGGACGAGGGATATCAGGCGCGACGGATCAAAAAGTGGACTCACCAAAGGAGGAAGCCGCGTGCAGCGCAGGTGCCACAAACAGTCGGTCACCTGTCGGTCAACAACAAACCGAACCTTCATCTCCCTCTACGAGTGGAAGTACTTCGACTTTGACTCCGGAAGAGGAACCCGCTGGGGAGCCCCATTCCAGCAATAACCAGCCATCTGGTGACGCGGTACCGAAGGAAGGAACGCAACATGAAGGTCTTGCTGGCGGCGAAACGCAAGTATAGCCCGCAGCTACTAACGACGAATCGATTGGAACAGCACCGACTGGCGACGGCGACATCAGTACCGTGGCCTCCCACACCACCTCCCCTTTTTGCTCTTGCATCTTCCTGTTACGTATGCAGCTGCTGCTGCGGTGGTGGCTGTGCGTGCATAAGTGGTATGCGCTGAATATGAACTAAGGCCGAATGCAACTGAACTGTTTTTGTGATGAATATTGGCTGCACTTCCCGTGGACCAACAATTCTCGTGGTGTGCGGGGATATCTTTCCCTTTGTTGTTGCTTTGGCTTTTTGGGCTGCTGTGTGCGCTGCATCTATTCTCGTGTGTGTGTGCGTACTCTCCGTGAGGGGTGCCGACACGACGGACCGCTCTCGCCGTGTGTGCATGCGGTGGAGCCTTGTGTGCCGCTCCTGTTTGCTTCTCCCTCTTCCATCTGTGTGTGTGTGCCTGCTGCCGTGGATTGGAGTGTGTGTCGTGCGTGGTGTGCGGCGTACGGTGCATGCCTGGCTGCTGCTCTCTCCTCATGTGGTTTGCCCTCTGTGTGTGTGTCCGCCGCACCTCTCGTCTCCCCTGTTGCTCTCCATGTCCCTCACTGTGCAGATAAGCTCCACACCACTGAATGACCACACTCACGATGATGACGTGCCGTCTGCTGTACGCCCTGCTGGTGCTCGCCCTGTGCTGTTGCCCGTCCGTGTGCAGCGAAGAGGTTAAGCAGGACAATACCACTACGACTACCACAACAAAGCCACCAACTACGACGACCACTACCACAACAAAGCCACCAACTACGACGACCACGACAACCACGACCACCACGACCACGGCCACCACGACCACTGCGCCGGAGGCACCAAGCATTACGACTACAGAGGCGCCAAGTACGACGACCACCCGTGCGCCGTCAAGTATTCGCAGAATTGACGGCAGCCTCGGCAGCTCTGCGTGGGCGTGTGCCCCGCTGCTTCTCGCCGCATCCGCGCTGGCGTACACCACTCTGGGCTGAAGAGGTGTGTGCGGGCTGTGCGAGCACTCAGCCACGGGGACATGTGTACGTCTACCGTGGTCCGATGTATAAAGTAAGAGTAGTTATGATGATTGTGTTTTGCTTGCTTCTGCTGCCATGCTGTGTGCTCCGCGTTGTGCACCACATCCGTCACGTTGAACGCATCCCAGACACACCCATATGCATGCGCACTGGAGCCTTGGGTTTGTTTTTTCTTGTTCTTTAATTCTTTTTTTAATTCTTTTTTTCGTTGTTCCTGCTTTTATAGCTTCTGTGTTGTGGGGCGGTGTGCGAGTTCTGCAATTGTACTGATTCCATCTGTCTCATGTTGTGTTTGTTGCTGCTGCTGCTGCTGCTGGGCTGCTGCCGTTTTTTTTTGTGCGGTGGCTGTGCGTGGTGTGGCGGTCGTATTTCTCTCTTTGTTTTCGCTGCGTTGACGGGGAGTTGGTTTGTGCTGGAGGCCACACGCAAGTGACGGGAGTGATGGCGATGATGGTGCCTGGCCGTGTGCTGCTGGTGTGTGCCCTCTGCGTGCTGTGCTGCGGTGCCAGCGGTGTCGGCCGATGCTGGGGATTATGATGTTTCTTGTGGTCATGGAACTTTGTGCGGAATTGGAGTTGGTGTTGACGGTGAACCCTCCGCCCGGTTGGTAGTCATGCATCTACTGGAGGTACAAAGGGTGAATGTTTTCAGGGAGGTGGAGGTGACTCTCCGGGTTCTGCTACACCCGCTTGCACATCGTCACCTGCCGATGCGGAAGAGCCCGAGGGTGGGGCTTTAAATGGCCCCAAGAAGGATGTATCCCGTGTTGAGGAGGACCCCGATGCAGCGCAGGACCCGCTACAACCAGGTCTCACGTTGTGTCGGCAGCCGAGGTGATGGCGGCACAACCGTGAAGGAAGAAGTGACTGGTGTGGAGAGCAGCGACACTGCTGACTTGCCCCCAACGAGAGCCACGCACCACAAGCAGCACGACCAGTGACGGGGGAGCCGGAAGGCACAGGGAAACAGGCAGCATCGAAGGCGTTATCAACGCCAGCAGAGGGACGAGGGATATCAGGCGCGACGGATCAAAAAGTGGACTCACCAAAGGAGGAAGCCGCGTGCAGCGCAGGTGCCACAAACAGTCGGTCACCTGTCGGTCAACAACAAACCGAACCTTCATCTCCCTCTACGAGTGGAAGTACTTCGACTTTGACTCCGGAAG
>NW_001849490.1:72869-76777 GCF_000209065.1 Trypanosoma cruzi
TGTGTGCCCTCTGCGTGCTGTGCTGCGGTGCCAGCGGTGTCGGCCGATGCTGGGGATTATGATGTTTCTTGTGGTCATGGAACTTTGTGCGGAATTGGAGTTGGTGTTGACGGTGAACCCTCCGCCCGGTTGGTAGTCATGCATCTACTGGAGGTACAAAGGGTGAATGTTTTCAGGGAGGTGGAGGTGACTCTCCGGGTTCTGCTACACCCGCTTGCACATCGTCACCTGCCGATGCGGAAGAGCCCGAGGGTGGGGCTTTAAATGGCCCCAAGAAGGATGTATCCCGTGTTGAGGAGGACCCCGATGCAGCGCAGGACCCGCTACAACCAGGTCTCACGTTGTGTCGGCAGCCGAGGTGATGGCGGCACAACCGTGAAGGAAGAAGTGACTGGTGTGGAGAGCAGCGACACTGCTGACTTGCCCCCAACGAGAGCCACGCACCACAAGCAGCACGACCAGTGACGGGGGAGCCGGAAGGCACAGGGAAACAGGCAGCATCGAAGGCGTTATCAACGCCAGCAGAGGGACGAGGGATATCAGGCGCGACGGATCAAAAAGTGGACTCACCAAAGGAGGAAGCCGCGTGCAGCGCAGGTGCCACAAACAGTCGGTCACCTGTCGGTCAACAACAAACCGAACCTTCATCTCCCTCTACGAGTGGAAGTACTTCGACTTTGACTCCGGAAGAGGAACCCGCTGGGGAGCCCCATTCCAGCAATAACCAGCCATCTGGTGACGCGGTACCGAAGGAAGGAACGCAACATGAAGGTCTTGCTGGCGGCGAAACGCAAGTATAGCCCGCAGCTACTAACGACGAATCGATTGGAACAGCACCGACTGGCGACGGCGACATCAGTACCGTGGCCTCCCACACCACCTCCCCTTTTTGCTCTTGCATCTTCCTGTGACGCGTGCTGCTGCTGCTGCGGTGGTGGCTGTGCGTGCATGAAGTGGTGTGCGCCGAATATGAACTAAGGCCCAATGCAACTGAACTGTTTTTGTGATGAATATAGGCTGCACTTCCCGTGGACCAACAATTCTCGTGGTGCGCGGGGATATCTTTCCCTTTATTGTTACTTTGGCCTTTTGGGCTGCTGTGTGCGCTGCATCTATTCTCGTGTGTGTGTGCGTACTCTCCGTGAGGGGTGCAGACACGACGGACCGCTCTCGCCGTGTGTGCATGCGGTGGAGCCTTGTGTGCCGCTCCTGTTTGCTTCTCCCTCTTCCATCTGTGTGTGTGTGCCTGCTGCCGTGGATTGGAGTGTGTGTCGTGCGTGGTGTGCGGCGTACGGTGCATGCCTGGCTGCTGCTCTCTCCTCATGTGGTTTGCCCTCTGTGTGTGTGTCTGCCGCACCTCTCGTCTCCCCTGTTGCTCTCCATGTCCCTCACTGTGCAGATAAGCTCCACACGACTGAATGACCACACTCACGATGATGACGTGCCGTCTGCTGTACGCCCTGCTGGTGCTCGCACTGTGCTGCCGCCCGTCCGTGTGCAGCGAAGAGGTTAAGCAGGACAATACCACTACGACTACCACAACAAAGCCACCAACTACGACGACCACGACCACAACAAAGCCACCAACTACGACGACCACAACGACCACCACCACAACCACCACGACCACTGCGCCAGAGGCACCAAGCATTACGACTACAGAGGCGCCAAATACGACGACCACCCGTGCGCCGTCAAGTATTCGCAGAATTGACGGCAGCCTCGGCAGCTCTGCGTGGGCGTGTGCCCCGCTGCTTCTCGCCGCATCCGCGCTGGCGTACACCACTCTGGGCTGAAGAGGTGTGTGCGGGCTGTGCGTGCGAGCACTCAGCCACGGGGACATGTGTACGTCTACTGTTGTCCGATGTATAAAGTAAGAGTACTTATGATGATTGTGTTTTGCTTTGCTTGCTTCTGCTGCCATGCTGTGTGCTCCGCGTTGTGCACCACATCCGTCACGTTGAACGCATCCCAGACACACCCATATGCATGCGCACTGGAGCCTTGGGTTTGTTTTTTCTTGTTCTTTAATTCTTTTTTTAATTTTTTCTTAATTCTTTTTTAATTCTTTTTTTCGTTGTTTCTGCTTTTATAGCTTCTGTGTTGTGGGGCGGTGTGCGAGTTCTGCAATTGTACTGATTCCATCTGTCTCATGTTGTGTTTGTTGCTGTTGCTGCTGGGCTGCTGCCGTTTGTTTTTGTGCGGTGGCTGTGCGTGGTGTGGCGGTCGTATTTCTCTCTTTGTTTTCGCTGCGTTGACGGGGAGTTGGTTTGTGCTGGAGGCCGCACGCAAGTGACGGGAGTGATGGCGATGATGGTGCCTGGCCGTGTGCTGCTGGTGTGTGCCCTCTGCGTGCTGTGCTGCGGTGCCAGCGGTGTCGGCCGATGCTGGGGATTATGATGTTTCTTGTGGTCATGGAACTTTGTGCGGAATTGGAGTTGGTGTTGACGGTGAACCCTCCGCCCGGTTGGTAGTCATGCATCTACTGGAGGTACAAAGGGTGAATGTTTTCAGGGAGGTGGAGGTGACTCTCCGGGTTCTGCTACACCCGCTTGCACATCGTCACCTGCCGATGCGGAAGAGTCCGAGGGTGGGGCTTTAAATGGCCCCAAGAAGGATGTATCCCGTGTTGAGGAGGACCCCGATGCAGCGCAGGACCCGCTACAACCAGGTCTCACGTTGTGTCGGCAGCCGAGGTGATGGCGGCACAACCGTGAAGGAAGAAGTGACTGGTGTGGAGAGCAGCGACACTGCTGACTTGCCCCCAACGAGAGCCACGCACCACAAGCAGCACGACCAGTGACGGGGGAGCCGGAAGGCACAGGGAAACGGGCAGCATCGAAGGCGTTATCAACGCCAGCAGAGGGACGAGGGATATCAGGCGCGACGGATCAAAAAGTGGACTCACCAAAGGAGGAAGCCGCGTGCAGCGCAGGTGCCACAAACAGTCGGTCACCTGTCGGTCAACAACAAACCGAACCTTCATCTCCCTCTACGAGTGGAAGTACTTCGACTTTGACTCCGGAAGAGGAACCCGCTGGGGAGCCCCATTCCAGCAATAACCAGCCATCTGGTGACGCGGTACCGAAGGAAGGAACGCAACATGAAGGTCTTGCTGGCGGCGAAACGCAAGTATAACCCGCAGCTACTAACGACGAATCGATTGGAACAGCACCGACTGGCGACGGCGACATCAGTACCGTGGCCTCCCACACCACCTCCCCTTTTTGCTCTTGCATCTTCCTGTTACGTGTGCTGCTGCTGCTGCGGTGGTGGCTGTGCGTGCATGAAGTGGTGTGCGCCGAATATGAACTAAGTCCCAATGCAACTGAACTGTTTTTGTGATGAATATAGGCTGCACTTCCCGTGGACCAACAATTCTCGTGGTGCGCGGGGATATCTTTCCCTTTGTTGTTACTTTGGCCTTTTGGGCTGCTGTGTGCGCTGCATCTATTCTCGTGTGTGTGTGCGTACTCTCCGTGAGGGGTGCAGACACGACGGACCGCTCTCGCCGTGTGTGCATGCGGTGGAGCCTTGTGTGCCGCTCCTGTTTGCTTCTCCCTCTTCCATCTGTGTGTGTGTGCCTGCTGCCGTGGATTGGAGTGTGTGTCGTGCGTGGTGTGCGGCGTACGGTGCATGCCTGGCTGCTGCTCTCTCCTCATGTGGTTTGCCCTCTGTGTGTGTGTCTGCCGCACCTCTCGTCTCCCCTGTTGCTCTCCATGTCCCTCACTGTGCAGATAAGCTCCACACGACTGAATGACCACACTCACGATGATGACGTGCCGTCTGCTGTACGCCCTGCTGGTGCTCGCACTGTGCTGCCGCCCGTCCGTGTGCAGCGAAGAGGTTAAGCAAGACAATACCACTACGACTACCACAACAAAGCCACCAACTACGACGACCACGAC
>NW_001849490.1:76877-97223 GCF_000209065.1 Trypanosoma cruzi
GTACGAGTCCGGCGACAAGGGGGATTCGTGGACGGAGGCACTCTTGGACACTCTCTCGCGTGTGGGGCAACAAAAAGGGCGAAGAAGCGAAGGGCGTTGGGAGTGGGTTCACCACAGCGACTATTGAGAACAAGGACGTGATGCTCGTTACTCTGCCGGTGTATTCAAACAGAAAGGGAAACGAAAAGGGCGTACTTCATCTTTGGCTGACAGATAATACGCACATTGTTGATATTGGGGCGGTGTCCGGTGATTATGACGCTGCCGCCAGCTCCCTGCTGTACAAAAGTGCTGGAAGTGGAAATAATAATGAGAGGTTGATTGCACTGTACGAGAAGAAGAAAGGCGGTGGGGAATCATCACTCGGTATGGTCTCTGTGCGTCTGACTGCGCAGCTGAGGCGGGTGAAGGAGGTGCTGGCGACGTGGAAGGAAGTGGACAAACGTGTCTCCGAGCTGTGCCCCTCTCCAGGTACTGCGAAGAATCCCTCAGCTGGCAGTGGCTGCAGCACTGTTAGGATCACGGATGGGCTGGTTGGCTTTTTTTCCGGCAACTTCTCTGGTGACACATGGAGGGACGAGTACCTCGGGGTGAACGCCACAGTGAAGAAAGGAACGAATGGGGTGGCAACAGGGTATGCGGATGGAGTGACGTTCCGGGGAGCGTGGGCGGAGTGGCCTGTTGGCGAGCAGGGGGAGAATCAGCTGTACCACTTTGCGAACTACAACTTCACTCTTGTGGCGGCGGTGTCTATTCACGAGGTGCCGACGAAGGGAGATAACCCCATTACATTGGTGGGTGCGACGATGAACGACGATAAGAATACTGTGCTCCTGGGACTGTCGTACGACAAAGAGGGGAAGTGGCAGGTGCTGTGCGGTGGCAAAGCGACCAAGGAGCTCCGCAGTAATTGGGAGCCAGAGAAAACGTACCAAGTGGCCATTGTGCTACGGAACGGCAAACAGGGCACCGCGTACGTCGATGGTCAGCGTGTGGGAGATGCGTCATGTGAATTGAAAAACGTGGATTCGAAAGGAATCTCACGCTTCTACATTGGAGGGGATGGAGGCAGCGCAGGGAGCAAAGAAGACGTGCCTGTGACCTTGTCGAATGTCCTGCTGCACAACCGCCCGTTGGATGACAATGAGATCCGCGTCCTCAACGCAAACAAAATTTCTATTCCAAAGCTGACAGATCTGAAAACATTGGCGGCAAGAGCAACGGATGAAGGTACCGCTCGTGGCAGCACTGTTTGCGGAGGCGGACTGCTGCCGCTGCTCCTTCTGCTTGGATTGTGGGGGATTGCCGCTTCTTGAGGAGTGTGTGGCCTCTGCGTGGAGCACCTCAGCCCCTCCCCACCACCGACGCACACACTCCTGGTAGTGGATTACTATGCGTAAAGGAAAATTTTCATGTTTTTTTCTTTTTACTCCCTCTTTTTTGCTTGGTGCTTCGGGGCAACGTTCATGGACGTTTTGCTTTTTTTATGGTTCAATTTTTTTACCCCCTTTTTTTTTTCTAATCTCCCATCCCCTCTTTTTTTGCTTTTGGAGGCAATCACTGTGGAAGTTTTTTCTTTTCTACTCCTCCCTCTTTCAATTGTTTCCTGTGGCACCCTTCCTGTGAGGGGTGCCGTGTGTTTCCGCCCAACTGCTCCGCTCGCACACCCACCGACACGCTCATGACGACGGCCCTGTGCGCCTCGCCCGCTGCACGCATGAGGAGGGGCCGCGACGAACGGCGCGCTGAGGGAGCCGTGACGTGTGGGCGTGCGACGAGGGCCTGTGGGGCGGAGCACACATTTGTTCCCTCTTGTTTTGTTTTCTTGCGGCCAGGGCTGGCAGACACCCGCGGCGCCACACACACACAGCCACACCCTGCCGCCGTGTTTTTTTTTCTTTTTTGTTTTTGTGGATGGCGTGTGCTGCCACCGTGCGTGATTGTTGAGTTTGGGCCGTACCGCATGTATCGCTGCCATCCAACTGTGCCTCTTGCCGTGCTGACGATGTGCCTCCCTGTGCTTCTTTTTTGCTACGGCAGCAGACACACACATAGGTAGTCGCACAGTGCTCTGCAGGAATGCTCTTGGCGGGACGTTGGCTTGCGTTTCCCGTGCAGACATGGTGAGGACGCTGCGTGTCTGCCTGCAGTGGGATTCACGGTGTCATTGGATGGATGCGTGCGGGGCGCTCTTTGCATTCTGCTGGAGGCCGACTGACGCGACGTCACGATGCCCGCCATGCGTGAGGGTGTTGCCTGCTCTTGGGGTCTTTTTTATTATCCCTCTTTTTTTGATCTGCCGTGTGAGGGAGCGTGTGTGGCCGTTGTTTCCCCACATTTGCTTCTTCCACACAAGTGGCACCACTCGGCCGCCTCTCACAGCACCCAGGCCGTGGATTGATAGGATGTGAGGGTCTGCTTCATGCACAAGGAGGACGGCAGGAGGCAGTGCGTGACGGCCAACCTGGTCCGCGGGTGGTTGCAGCGCATGGAGCACGTGCGCCAGTACGCGTTGGGCGTAGCACTCATAATTGTGGAGGAGAGGCGGCACGACGTTGTTGCGCTGTGTGTGTTGTGTGGCCGGGGCATGCCGGCGATTGAGAGGGACGTAGAGGACACGGAGATGCTGGACTGAGGGAGGAGGTGGCGAACGTTGCGGCGCAGCGACCCCAAACCGCGAAACCCCTTGTAGCGGTTTCCTTCTTTGGGGTTGGCGCGGCGGGTTTCAACCACGCGCGTATTTTGGATTCTTGTTGCGTTCTGTTTCCCGCGGCTTGCCGCCGTTGGCGCCGCAGCGCTGCTAATTTGTATGCCCTCGCGCGGCGGTCGGGTCGCAATGTGCCGAATCCGCCTATTACCCCACACCCTGCCCGATCAGCGCCTGCACGCGATCCGCCGGCGCGGCGGCGAGAAGGCGGTTGACAAGAAAGTCCCCTGGCGAAATCAACCGGCAAGCCCTAACCGCCCGCGTTCCTTCAGGAGTCGTCTAAAACAAACAAACAAAAAACAGGGCAAAAGAGAGGAAAACGGATCGGGCGAGATTCAAGCGGCGTTTTCGGCGTTCTGCGGCGCCGGCGTGCGCATCCGCGTCGGGAGTGGGAAACGCAAAGGAAGGGTGGTGACAATCATAATGAAAAGACAGTGACATTATTTATTTTTTTTTTTTTTAAGGTCTCGTAGGCGTGGAGATTTTTTTTTTCTTTTGTTGTTTGCCTGTCCGTTTTTTCTCTTTTTTCTTCTTTTTAAGCCCTCACAGCGCCGCCTGAAAACAAACAAACAACAAAAAACAATAAATAAAAGAAATTCCTTTAGAGTTTTTCCGCCAAATCGCTGCCACTTTCCTATTCTCGTCCTTTATTGCTTCCTTCTTGTGATCGTTACTGTTTCTTTAAATGGTTCCACATCGTGGAAGCATTGAAGGCGTTGGCGGGCCGCTCCTCATACCGGAAACGCCGCGCACGTCTGCATATGTCTTCTTCCTCCTCTTCCGACGCCCCGCGAAAGGCATGCAGGGCGCTGCGTACCTCGTCGGTGTTCGCGCCAGCGTGACTATTGGCGGCCGTTCCATTGCCGCCACCTTCCACCCTATCCGTGCAGAATTCATCGAGACAGTCATCCAAGAGGTCGTCTTCTTCTTTCCTCTGTTCCTGTGCGGCCGCCGCTTCCTCAAAGAGGATGCTGTCCGTGTCCCGCCGGTGTTGTGACATATATTCCGCATGCCATGCCGGAATGAAGCCTGTCAGACTGAGCCGCATCATAGGGATGACCTGCGAGATCCACTGGGTACGGGCATTGAGGGCCTGGGAGATCATGGTCTGAAGCATTAGCG
Source organism: Trypanosoma cruzi (assembly GCF_000209065.1). Classification (NCBI taxonomy): domain Eukaryota; phylum Euglenozoa; class Kinetoplastea; order Trypanosomatida; family Trypanosomatidae; genus Trypanosoma; species Trypanosoma cruzi. The sequence continues at coordinate 80,707 of NW_001849490.1, forward strand.
GTATAAGTTCGTACAGGACACTCAATCCCCCTTCAAACCAGACGGATGCACGCTCAGCGGCAATTCCAGCGATACGAACGAAAGCCACTCGCAATCCAGTCGTCCATTGGTCAATATCCACGGTTGGGTTTAAAATGGCGCTAGCGATTTCTTCATGCGCGAGGATCAAGTAACTTTTTAACTCTGAAAGAAAGTTGCATTGAGGCCGTCTCGCCCTCTCAATGAACTCCATAAAGCTGAGGTTCCCTTGAAGGGCCTCAATGGCTTGAGCCACTTGATCCTCCACAAATCGTCGCCGATTCTCTTGCTGCGTGCGCCGCGCCTCTCCCTCTGGTTGCTCTCCCCATTGCCTCACCGCTTCTACGAGGCGCTCCCGGGAAGCTGCAAAAAAAGAAAAATCTCCCTGAAGAAGTGGAAATAAAGTTGCGACATTTGCATTTGAAAAGGCTATGACACAAAGCTGAGGAAGTCCACTTTCTTCCTCTTCTTCCGTGGCACCAATAAGTGCGTTCGTCAGTTCGCCGATGGTTTCTGGCAGAGCATTGGAGGCCAAGTTCCTACTCCCAGCGGGGGCGTTGTTATCGCTGCCACGGTTGCCGTTATTTGATTCGGCTGTCCTCGGTGCGGCGGGTTGGGCCGAAGGGGTGGCTCCATGTGGAAGAGGTCCGCGTTCAACGTGCACGCTCGCAGTCGATCCAGAAGCTTGCATGCGTCGGCGAAATCTTTCCAGGCGTTCAGGGAGTTGTTCGAGCTCATCCAGCGAGACGTGAACGTGGATGTGCACGGGTGAGGGTGCCAGTGCCTCGGGAGTCGGCACCGCGTAAGAAAACGAAAAGCGATGCTGCTGTTGTGGCTGCCCTTCCATGGGTGACTGCTGCTGCTGCTGTTGTTGTTGTTGTTGTTGTTGTTGCGACTGCGGCTCTTGTTCACGCTGTTGCTGCTGCTGCTGCTGCTGCGAATTGTCCATGGAATGTGCGCCCATTCCACTCCCCATGATTCCGCCCTGGATAATCACCGGGGTTCGCCCCGCCGTTGGCCCCACCATGCTCGAGACAGACTGCTGAATGAAGCTCAGGAGAGGATCCGGAATTCCCCGCCAGAAATTTGCAAATTCAAGCAAGTTCATAACGGGAATTCCGCCCTGCTCGTTGTTGCCGCTGTTGTTGCCCCTTGAGGAGGAATCTGATGGAGGAGGCGCGCCTTGCGTGATCACCGCGTGGATCGTCGCGCCTTCGTGAAGAAACGAGCCCAGCGGTCGAGACTCGTCAATGAGACGCCCCATGTGGATGAGTCGCAGCCGCTCTGGTGCGGCACCAATCCGCTCGGCAACGGTACGCCGCAGTCCCTCGACGCCGGCGTCAAGGTCCACCTCCAGGTCGCTGATCGTGTGCTCCGGCCGCACACCCGACACATTGATCCTCATGATCTCTGATTTTGCTGCTTCACCCCTTCCTCTCCTCCTTCTCTTTCTGTTGCTTTGTGTGCTTGGCTGGTTTCGCCTGTGCCGCGTTCAGTTAGCTGAACGAGTTGGCATATATATATATATATTGCATATTTGTGTGTGTGTGTGTGTGTTAAAACAGGTGGGCGGGAGAGAGAAAGAGAATATACACAAGAAAAGAAAAACCGGCTGTCAGCAGACCTTCTTTCCACACGCACCACCACAAATGCCACCATCATCCTTTTGGTTTTGTTCACCCCTTGAACTTTTCTCTGCTAACAGCATGCGTCAGTCCAAGTCAAACTGGAACTTCGTTCTCGCCGCACAGTCGCGTACGGCCTCAATCTTTGCCGCCACGTCGTCGTTGCACCAGCCGCACTCGACAAGAAGTCGCTCCGCCTCGTTAATCATCAACTCCCCGAGATTGAGATGTTGCATCATGAGCAATCCGCCGTAATCCGCAGCGTACGTGATCCGCCGCTCCCCCATCGTCAGCCGGTTGACGATGTAGCGCTTCTTGAGCGCATCTGGCAGACGATGGAATTCATGTCGGGGCGCTTCCTCATCCTCCGGCCAATGAGGGAATAATTCGCGATTGCTCCTTCGCATCAGTTCCTCCTCCTCCTCTTCTGTCTCCAGGGCGGCCTGGTACTTTTCGTGCATTCCAGGCTCGTAGTGCACGCGACCAAAGAAGGCATTCTCCCAGCTTCGCGCGATGCGGCGGCGCTCCTCCGCCGTTGCGGAGGTTCTTTTCCCTCCCGTCGTGTCGGCGGCCTCCTCACCGTCGCCACGGCGGTCACTGCCCGCACGACGGCTGCCGCCTCCGCCCTTCTCCCCTTCTGCCGAAGACGCCGATGAAGACGACGACGTGCAGAGGCGTTTCTGTGCGCACGCCACAAACCACAGTTGCACTCCTGTGCGGAGGCGTGGTGCCACCTGCGGTCCACGCCACATGATTCTCCAACTGAAGCTACCACCACCAACACATGACAAAAGCAAAGAATGAAAAGGAGGCCGACTGTGAAACATCCAAAACCGCGCAGTGTTCCAACATATAAGGGCACCATCACAAAAAACACATACCCACAAAAACAGATGGCAGAAAAAAAAAAAAAAAGACACGCAAACGCGTCGTAGTTTCTGCATCTTTTTTTTTTCCTTTGCCTCCAAATGTGTCGGTTATTCCAATTGTGTAGATTCCTCATTGATTGGATTCATTCATGCGGAAAGCAACCGTCAGGGCTATCCCTCGTACATCATCCACCAACACCGCAGTTGCCGCAGATTCACCAAACATACCGCGGTTTAGCCGTAGCGCCGGAAAGCCGCCTTCACAACCGCAGGATGCATCCGCCCGCTGTTTTCTTCTGCGTCTGGCATCCATCTCATCCACACACCCTTCACGAGATGCCACGAAGCACGTGGCATAGTTGGCAAGCCAGAAAAACACCTTTGCCTGGTGATTGTCCGTCATCACGAGCAGAGGTTCCTCCTGCCCTGGAATGATCGTCTTTCCCTTGACGGCACCGTCGCCAGCGCCGTCCGCTCCCACGGTGCCTCCGTTTTGCCCCATGTAATAACGCCGCTGGAAACGCCAATACTCCGAACTTGGCAACGGACTCCAGCAAAGCCCCACAACGGGCTCATTGTGGCGAAGTACCTCCGTCACTCGCTGGCCAAGAATATCAATAAGCAACACCCACGATGGCCACCTTGCTAAAGTGACAGCAGCAATCTGACCAGACGCGCTGATCTCTGCATGACCATGCAAGAAGGCTTCCATCCCCCTTCCTTGTGTCCAGTCATGACATTTATTTGGCTCTGTGAGAATGTCTACGTCCTGCTGACAGGACTCATCTGCGCGTGAAACAGTAACCAACGGGAATCCTTCCGCCAAAGACGGTTCCTTCAAAAGATGCAATTCTCGTAGCTTCAGAGGCAAAATGACATCTTCCTGAAAGCTAATGCGTCGCAAGACCAAAATACGATTCCTCCGCACAAGAACAGGACGACAGGCATCGGCAAATATGACAAGAAGCACAGTGCCATTTTTAGAGGAAACCACATTTTTCACACCGGAGGGCTCGTAATGCAACATGGCCGTGCCATTATATGGTATCAACGCCATCGAGCCGTGAATATAATCCACCAGTGCAATCCCACACTCCAGTGGAATAAAGTCCGAAACTTTTTCCACAAACGATCCCGTTGGGAAGGCGTGTAACTCCTCGTGAGTCGTCGCCGAGGCAACAACAAGCCATTCACTACGCTGTGGACGGGAGCTCGCACAATTCTCATTGTCATCCGGCTCTCCTGGAGGTGTGGGCGTGACGTCACCGTTCAACCCACGCGATGGGACCGCCTGCCCCTCCTGGTTTTTTGAAAGCGGTGAGTGGAGTGACTTGGGCGTTAAGTAAAGCAGAAATCGGTGGCAGGTAGAAAAACGAATCAAGGCGGCTTCACTCACAGGGTCACTCATCCTTGAGGAAAGAGAGGAGTTGGGGTCGCCGTGGGAGAAGAACTTCGATGAAAGCTTCCTTGCTGCGAGCTGAGTCGAATACTTCACACTCCCTGCAAGGCGCATCACTTGACTGTCTACAAGAGAGATGACATGCGCCTGGAGCAATCCCAGCCAGTAAACCGCGCGCGATGATGGATGCCACAGTACCGCACGCATTCCCGAAATCCCGGCATCAATACGGGCCACACAACACTTGCCGTATACACTCACAATTTCCACAATCCTTCGTTGCGCCAGTAGCAGCGTCACAAGCGTACTGTCCGGTGACCACTGCAGTTCATGGATCTCGTCCAACGCCGTGTGGGTGGAAATGACCGCATCGCCTGTGCGGTGTTTCGGAAACTCCGCGTCCTCAAAAAGAGGATCAACACCCTCGCCACCTGAGGGGGTGTCATTCCCCATTCCACTCGTACGCCGGATGTAATCCATAAACACAACGACTATGCCCTTTTTCACAAAGGCGTACAGGCCTTTATTCGGCGATATCGCGCACAGTCCACCCTCATCTGAGGCCAGGACTTCCATCGATCAACTACAACAACTGACGCAGCCACAGCCAACACCAACAATCCTCCCACCCTTTTTTCGCTTCCTGCTGCTTTCTTCAAGGGGCTTTCCCCGCCCAAGTATACCTTTATATTTATAAATCTATCTATGTATGTGCCGAAGGGGGGAAAATAATAATAATGATAATGCTTTCCTCCCTTTCTTCACCCTCGCTCTTCAAATCACCATGCGCTGGCGCATAGGGAAGAAGACAATAATAAAAATAATAAAAAACAATATGCACCCATCAATCATCAAGAAATAGGAGGAAACAACAACAACAACAACAAAAACGAGCAACAAAAAGAGTAAAGTGGTACCAACACCGAGAAGGGGGAAAAAAACAACAACTAACCAACCAACCAACCAAGCATAACTGAGAGCCATACACACTCGCGTTCTACAAACAAGCGTGACTTTATTCCCATGTCATTCATAGACGTCCCCACCCCACCCCTTCACAGTTACTCCCAATTTCAATCCGTTATATACCTTACACGTCGTTCGTACCTCAAACATATCACCACCGTCTCTTCCGCCCACCCTCGGTCAATCGTCACTTCCCTCCTCATAGCTGCCACCATTACTCAAAAGCAGAGTCACTAAAGGAAGGGTGGTTGTCTGCACCACGTCTCCCGTCACTGTGACAAACACAAACGCACACCCTGAGCCATCGGAATCCCACACCTCATGATATGTCACACAGTGCTTCAGTAAAGCGTTTCCTCCCATAAGACACACCATTGCCTGCACCAGGCATTGCATCTCAAACTCTGTCTTCTGAAAGAAAACACCAAGATCTTCAGAAGAGTCAATCTCGTAGGCTTCACGAATAAAGTGCTGTGAAAGACGGCCCACATATCTCGCAATGGACCTCCCTGCCACAAAATCTAGCGGAGTAAAAATTATACTAGAATCGTTTGCTTCAAGCGTCTTCAGGTCCATAGGGAGTCGCTGCGCTGGCTGATGCAATATCGGTCCACCGCTACCGGTAGACTTCAGGGAATTGGCACCGTCACGATGACGAGCATCAACACCTCCCTTTCCATCTGAATTCAGACCCGTTTTCTCCATCAAATTACGAACAGCTGTAGAGGCAAGTAGGGCTAACGCTTGCCATTGCCGCTCCATCATTCCGGGACGTGCTCGGTTATCTTTATAGTAACCATAAACGTCAGACGCGGTTAAAGGTGCAGAATTCGTACCTTCACTGGACCCCAAAACAGGAGGTGATACATGACGCTCAAATACAAAAGGAAGCGCATATGGCGCATTACTCATCACAAAGATACGACGCTCAATGTTCCGCAGCATGACTTTTTCACCATCGCCAAAGCTCCCAAAGCCAGAGCTCCTGTTCCCATCTAACGTGGGAACACTACCTAGTGATCCATGAGGTAAAGTACTGGTGTCCTGCGACGGTGGATGTATATCCGCTGAACCACTGGGATTCCCGTACACAATTGGTCCAGGAAGTGGATACCGTTCGATGCGTCGCATACACTCCATAAAAGATCTCTCTTCCAACTCCATCAATCGCACTCGCTGTGTTGTGGTGCGCAACATCAGGCAACCCTCCAATCGCAGTTGCAAAGAACAGGAGTTGGGTTCAAAGAAGAAATCAAAGGTAAACCCCATCACATGCAAACGTTCTAATGGGCAACGGCAACACCGCATTGCTACACGACAGGCAACCTGCACAAAGGCCTTTTTGGCATTTGCAAAACACTCATTTATTTTTCCCGTAGTAACAGACTCATTGTGTATTCGCTGAAATACAAAACGACGGTTTATCACAATACGCTTCTGAGATCCGTAGGTATTGGCCCATTCCGGTACGTACGGTATTGTGAGGAGTAAACTGTGTTCAAAGGTTAAATCAGCACTCATGCCAAGCATCATCTCTGCCTCTTCCTCATCGTCAATTTTGAGAACATAATCACATGCTCTGCTGACCCTACCGATTCCGTGGGGGCCCTGATCACTTCCCGATTCGGAACTCAATTCTCCATCGCCCCCTGCCGTCTCAAACGGATTGGAATCTTCCATCTGGACCGCCGACGACGAGCGTGACGATGAGAAAGATCCCTGATGTTCTGCACCCATTGGGGGAAAATTTCGATGTTGGTGTCGCTTTAACCGAGTATGCTGCGCCACAAGTTCCACCAAGCGCATGACGGTTTTGTTACGTTGTATTGCCGGGTCAATAAATTTCAATCGAGGCAAGGATGGTACTGGAAGGGCCACAAGACGAACGCCAGTGCCTGTCAGTGTACCGATGATTGTGTCCGAGGCGATGCAAACCGTAATTCGAAGCCCAAAAACGGCATTTAACTTTTGCAGTCTCAGATGAAAAATTAACTGCTTGTGCAAGGAGTACTCAATGTAGGGAAGTGCCTGTGACACAGCGAGGGCAAGGTCCACCCCTCGCACGGCACTCTTTGCCTTGGACACAACGGTATGTACAAGTCGGGGTTGTTCTTCACACATGAGATCCTGCGGCATGGTACATGAAACAAGCAGCACATCTGGTACGGATTTGCGATGGCAGAGATTACAAACCGCAGGACATTCCATTTCTCCAACAAAATCTTTTAAGCGTAAATTTGGATAAAATAAATGTAACATAGAGCAATTTTTCTGTGCGCCAAAACGTCCTCGTGCAGTTTGGTAAAGATATTCCGGACCACAACGAAGTGGAAGCATCGTCGAGTTCAGTACCACTGCGGTTCCAGAGAGCGATAATACAGCCACATCCTCATGATACATGACAACTTCTTCATATCCCAAAATGACGTTACAATGAAAGGCCCGTGCATTTGCCTTAAGTTCCTCCCGTAACTCCATCCACCATGAATCACGCTCTTGCGATATCATTTGTTTAGATTTCATTTTGGCAACAATTTTCACAGATCGTGCGCTAATGTATCCTCCAATGTGCTCTATCATACCAGAGGGAAGATCCTTGAGTGTCAATATAAGTACATTGGAACGTGCCCCTGTTGCTGTTTGCTGTGCAAGTAAACTTGGGAATCCATAATCGGCCTTTGAAAGGGTCATTGGGTAATTATCACAAGGCATGGAGGTAACTTGTGGATAAACTGCGGGCGATAATAAGCACGTTTGAGGGGGGTTATTGGATGCCAGTTGCGGAGGCGTAGGGACCTCGGCTTCTGGGAGCTGCAAAAATGAAGTTTCCGGCGCTGATGTACGCTGTTGCATCGGTGAGGCAAAAGTCATTCCTGATCCCAAAACGACCCCCGCAGCAGTCAAACCGCCCGCCGATTCCGCAGCCTGCATATGCAACGTTGTGACAGATGGATCGTGCGCTGGTGTAATGGAGCCGGAGGATATCTCCGTGGCTCGCAAGGCCACCCGTGTGCTGTCCGGCAGGAGGCGCTCCGCCCTCTCTCGATCCACAAACTTAACTGCGGAGAGGACGCATGGAGTACCGTAGGCCCGAACAATAATACCATTTGACTCCATATCAAACTTCTCCACATACCCAAGCACCGCGTTGCACTGCATCTCCACAACTTTACGAGCCAATTGACGTCGTACTTTCCCACTGAGTTTGTAGAGTTGAATAATACGCGCCTCGTTCGTGGAGCGGGTACTACGCAGGTTAGTCAGCTTCGAGTGCTCCGGGTCTGCCTTCACAATGAGCTCCTCCACCATGGTGAGTACCGATTCAACGCGGTACACGGAAGGGTCCAAACGCCATGCCGAGAAGATGAGAATACCCTCCTCTTCCGCGGCGATGGAAGGATGCTCCATCCGCGTGGCCCGCAACGGCTCAAAACCTTCCGCAAGATACATATCGAGTTGCGGATTCGGGAGCAATAATTGATGATCCTCCGCACGGCTTCTTTGATCGACATCGGGCAGGGTAAAATGTGGGGCATAACGTATTGGAAGTCGTGGTGCAAGTGGGTTTTCCGCGTTATGAAATTTTATTTTTAACGTGAGGCGGATTTCCCCACGAATGCCCTTTGCGTTTGTGTCAAAGAGTGGAAACCAGCCGCTCATGGAGGGGTTGCTCTGCAGCACCATGGAGTTGCAGTCAATAAATGTAAGTCCGACAATGTCATCGCGACTGATGATGTCATGATCGTAAAGACGCACCTCCAGTGGGTCCTCCTGCAAAATAAAAAGATCGGGCGTGTCAATACGGAAGACGGTGTTCCACACAGGATGCCGTGACATGTGCACAATCTCTGTGGTGTACTCCAAGTCATTTAACCGCAAAACGACGTACGGGTCAGCAAGGCCGGTGGTGCGATCCATTATGGGAAGGTCCCAGGCCTCATGCACCGTCACCTTGAGAGTCGCCATTGATACAAATCAGAGAAAAAAGAAGACCACGCGCTTGCTATCAGAACGAAGCCCTCAACTAAAATAAAACAACAACAAATACAAAAAAAAAAAAGGATTTTATTATTATTTTTTATATGGCGCTTTTGCAAACGGATCTTCACAGACACACGCAAATGCACATGCATTACAAATTGAGGGTATAAGAAAGACACATAAGCAGATAAAGAAGGGGAAGATCCAACGGGATTTGCTGCGGCCAGACACTGTGAAATGCAGAGCCCGCCCACAGCTAGACGGTAATTAAAAATTTCTTGCGGACGATGAAACACTGGTGAGGGGGAGATTCCAGAGACTGACGGCCTCCCTCCCTCCCTCCCATTCCACTCCCAGTAAAAAGGGGAAATAACACTGCAAACAGTGAGTTCATCACAGGAGTTCCTCAGCTTCTTTATCGGCCATATCTCTTGAGAGACGTGTCCACATGGCCCTCAGCTCGGCAAGGAAGCAGATTTGTGGATTGACAACAGGACGCGCTTCCTGCAAGCACCGTAAAAGCTGGCGGAAAGAAAAGATGTACGCATCTTCAATGTCATCTTCAATATTTGATGCAATTGTCTCTTCCAATATCGTATGGCGAGGAGTAAAAGAGAGTGTATAGAATTGCCGACAACACTTTTGCATGTAGTACGCCATGATAACACTGGGACTACGCGACACGCCCTTCATGCAATGAACCAAAACTCCAGGTAAAGAGTGTGCAGTGCATACGACGCCATATTCGTCTTTTGCCAGTGTTAATTGCCCCTGTGGCTCCCTGAAGTCGTGGATAGTCTCTATAGAAGAGAAGGCATCGCTACTGTTGCTGTCATAATCGTCATCAGAGGCACGTGGCTGAGGAAAGAGATCAATGAGCGAGTCATCTAAAACCAATTCCGAGAGGGGCATACCGTACTCGTCATCGTAGCACACAATCGGAAGTGTAAATGCCCTACCATTGCTATGAATAGTAGTATTAGTGTTATTATTTTCCTTGTTTACATGAGACCCGTATTGATGTGTCGCTTCCAACAACGACGCAACATGACGATGCAATAAATAAAGAAACTCGTCTGTATTCTGTTGCTTGTTGTTGTTCCTCTTGCTATAATCATTGTCGTACTCGGCACCGCGTTCCATCAGGTGGGAAAGTCGCACCAGTTCCTGCAAAAGAGCCGTCGATTCCTTCACAAGAGACATATCCGCATCCACAATCCAATCCATGAATGCGGTTGCAACATCAATGATATCCGCAAGACGCGATGTGACATTGTCATCAATGTGCATAGGGAGGTAATACAACGGAACCGAAAGGGTCGCCGGTTCCTCATGGAAGAATGACGACAGAAACGATGATGCATGACCTGTTCTATCGCCACTTATTTGGCTCTCGTGTTTTTCACTCAACTGCCGTGGTGGAAGAAGTTTCTGCATCTTCTCATAACGTCGACAACGCAGCAACCACAGTAAACACGCCTCTAAACCCCGCAGGAAGCGGTGCTCCGACTCCAATATTAATTGCCGGTATTTCTCTTGCCTCGTCTCTCGCACCGCTTTCGTTGTGGCACAGTCGGCGTTGGAGCCCGGCGGAAGGAACAGGGGAAGCGGTACGCCCACAACACGCACCAACAACCGCGGGGACGTTTCGTGCATTCCAAAGGAGAAGGTGAGGCCGTTGCCACAGCGGTTCAAAAACGTCGATTCCGGGGGTGGCCGAATAGTCCCCGACACGATAAGAACCCCACGAATCCACCGATTTTCCTCCGCATCGAGTTTGCCCCCGTCCCCCAAGTCCGTTCCTTCCGTCGGTGATGCGGCGACGACGGCCTGCCGCTCGCCGTGGAAAATCATGTTTTTCGTTAAATTCCCGCGGCGTGCCACCGCCGCACTCGTAAGAAACACGTGACCGGTTTTTGGAGCCGCGCCGCATATCTTCTCGTGTGCGGCACTAAAAAAAGTTGCGTGGACGGCACGCGACACGTCCACGAGGCGGTCGCTCATGCGGGCCGCCAGGAGTTCCGCCAATAGACGTTTTTTCTCCATGTCGCATTCCGGCGGGGGCGCAGTCATCGTCGCCGCGGCCCTTCGGCTGTTGGAAGTCAACGAACCCCCACACACGTTTTTTCTTTTTTCTTCTTTTGTTTTTCCGCCCCCTCTCCCCTCCACACTATAAATAAATAAAAAAAGGGAAAAGAATGAGAGATGGCCGCCCATTGGCAAAGGGAAAACAAAACCAACGGCCCCAATCATGATGATTGCGTCCCCCTCCCTCCCTCCCTCCCCTCTTAAAACGAACAAAAATAAACGAAAAGAAATAAAAAGAAGCATGCAAAGGGACCAACAAGGACATACACAAAAAAAAAGGAAAGAAAAGAAGAAAAGAAGAAGAAAAGAAGAAGAAAAGAAGAAGAAAAGAAGAAGAAAAGAAGAAAAGAAGAGAAAAAAAAAATAAAATGAAAGAAAAAAAAAGTCAAATGAAAATCCCTCACACAACCTTCGGTACATGCCTTCAGATGTACAATTCAACACATTTCTTTTGCTTTGTTGTTGTTGTTGTTATTCTTCTTTTCCTCTTCTGCCTCCATTATTATTTTCTTTTTCTTTTCTTTTTTTCCTTCCCTCTCTCTCTCTCTATCGGGTGTTCTCTTTTCATTCATTCTTTTCTCCTTCTTTTTGGAGACTGGCGTCTGGAATGGGCTCCCCGCCGCTCATTCCAATGGGACCGCTGCGTCCTAAACGCATGCTGGCGGGGGAACTTCTGTGGAATCCGTGGAACTGGAGTTCCTCCGAATCTCCAACACTCTCATGAGTTCTTCTACTTCAGGGTGATGCTTCAAAAAGAGCGACCAGAGAAATCTGCGCCCCCTCACGGCATCCACAACCTCCTTCGCCTCCACCGCTCGCACGTGTGTTGCCGTGTCATCGGGGTCAATTACCGGTTCGTATCCTTCATTTATAAAGTAATTACTTTGCAGCGCTTCCTGAATAGTTATGCGTTGGCTCGGGTCGTAGCAGAGAAGTCTTTCAATGAGCCTAATTTCCTCCTCATCCACGTCACCGTATGGGGACTGCAACAGTCTCCTCAACGTAGAAGGCTTGTGTAAATGCTGCTGCATTTCCCGCCGCATTACACTTTCAAACAACTTTTGTGTGTCCTCATCGCGGTGCTGCAGAATACGTTCTGCTGCCTCCTCAGGGATTTTGCCAAGGACACCCATGATGGCGTTGAGTTGGCCGACACCACCGCTATGCCGACAGTAGAAGAGTGGCCGCCCTATAACCATCTCCGCCGCGATGCAACCAATGGACCACACGTCCGCGGCATGCAACGTTTTTTGGTCAACAAATCCGGAAGGTGAGGAGACATTGGCCAGCGTCAGCGTCTCTGGCGCTGCGTACCACTGTGTGCAGTTGTCTAAAAACGTTTGGAGAACCCCATCCAATTCCGTTGCAACGGCGTCACGGCCCTGACCAAAGTCGCACACCCGCGTGTTGTAGTTGCGATCAAGCATAATATTCTCCGGTTTAATGTCACGGTGAATGACAAGGCACAAATGCATGTAGCCTACCCCGCGTAGTAACTGGTAGAGGATAAACATGCGGTAGTCACGAGCAAGTGGGTGCAGCACGAGATGTGTCTGAGGGCAACGCGCAATTCGCTCATTTCTACGCGCCGTGCTTTTATTTATATCGTCATGAGCACCGTCATCATGCTTCTCTGTTCCTGCCGAACTTGTTATTTTCCCATTGGACAGTTTGCCACACTCGTCCTGGGTATCCGTTGTGGTAAAGACACTAGACTCAAGCACTTCCCGTAGTGTGTATTCCATTTTTTTCATGACAATATAGACACTATCAAAGTTATGCCGAAGATACTCGACGGACTCGTACGTCATTCTTTCACAATCACCCAGTGGGATAAAAAAGTCCAAGGCGGACATGACATTCTCATGTTTAAAGGCCATCATGAGTTGAATCTCACGTGTGGCACACAACCACATGCGTGGTCTGTTTTGCTCAAACAACTGCCGCAGCTTCTTCACCGCTACTGTGGTGTGGCTCTCGTAGATATCAAGACGCTCCTCTTTGGAGAGGGAAGGGTCATTGTACTCCTCGGGAGGGCTCATGTGAAAGTTTTCCACCAGGTCATTGTCCGTTGCAGCACAGACAAAACCGTACGCCCCCTTCGCAATGGGAGCAATCGCCTCGTACCGTGTCCGCAACTCAAAAATCTCCGGAAGTTCCTCCCCCTCCTCATTGCGGAAAACAATCATAAAACGTTTGGAAGCCAATGGATGGCGACAGATGGTGGTTATCAATGACATTTTTTTTTTTTTTTTTTTTAAATTCCGTCCAATAACTAAGAGACGGTGATGCGCACTTACACGCCTACACGCAGAAAAAAGGAAGAGGGTTAGGGGGTGTAGAATTGACCCAATTCCCTTTTAACGTCCACGTAATTCCATTAGGCCAGTCGATAAATAAAGGAGAAAAAGAAGGGAGGAAGGGCGTACAGAAGCATACACACACATACTCACCCGCACCAATTCTTCTTTATGCGTCTGGAGAAAGGCCATAAAACACAATCCAAAGCAAAAGGGGCTAAGAAAAGTCTTATTCGCAGGTGAAATAGAACTCTTACAGAGAGAGGTATACAAACATCACCTCATGTCCTCCAGTGCAGGGTGCCAGCAAAATAGGGTAGAATCACGACGCATTTACAATGACTACGAGTCGCCGTAACACCATCGCTTCACTCACCCACGTTATCATCCTCTCCGTCTTCTTGCAAGAGAAAACCGCTCACATCGTGCCCACTCAGCCGCCAACGCACGTTTCGCGTCTCCACTATATCCTTTTCCCTACCTGTTTCGGCAGTGGCATCTGCAGTCCGCATCAGTGCCTCCATCCGTGCCGCCAAGGAAGAGAAGGCGTCTAGTGAGCCACTGTCTGACAACTCCGTTATTCGCCGTGCCCATTTCTCGCCCGTGCGGTTGTTCCGTGTGTTTATCTCTGACGGCACAACAGTGATGAAATCATCCGGAAGGCCCTGCAAAAAAGTCATACAGGCTTTGCAAATGAACCGCCGTCCTCCTGTTTGAGGCATAACGGCATGTCCGTCAGGAACAGGAATGAGACATGCACAAAGCAAGCACAGTTGATGGGTACGGTCGTCATTCCGTGGGGAGAACGGCTCCATGCCGCTTCCGCCAAACCATGAGTAGTGTGGGGGTTGCATCGTCTGCAACTTTTCATAGTGGTGCTGAGCCGACTTTCCAAGTAGGACACGTTTCGCCTGCTGCTGCGATGCTCCACGTTGTGGGTCCATACATGTAAGCTCTGGTGCCGTCTCCACATGGAGTTTGTTGACCGTATTCAACACGTTAAATACAGAGGTGCGGTACGTTCGCAGCATATTGTTGAAAAATAACTCCAGCGTGCGATTCATAGACCGCAGACTCGTCTGGGTGCTCAGTGAAGGGGAGTATGCCGCATGGATGCCCTGTGTGCGGCAGTACATCACAAGCTCATGTGGCAGCATGGTGCGTAGTGGGCGCAGGACAAGACATTGACCGACAAATCCACGATAACCAGAAAGATGAACGGTATTCTGGCCGTTCCCGCTCATAACCTCACGTAGCGTCGTCATAAAGCAGCGAAGGGCATTCTCTCCAGTCAACAAATGATACCAACCAACGGCACTTGGTGCTTGCCTTGTGCGGTGCCACCGATGAATACATTCCAAGGCGGCAGCCGTCAATACACGTTGCCGCAGCCGTTCATACAGGAGCTCCCGGTCCGATAATGACAGACGAGAATGATGCAAAACCCCACGAAACGCCTGCAACTCTCCCGGTGATAAGTAATCGCTGTAGCGCACCACACACACCTCACCCTCCGCGAAGAGAGGGGCACTGGCAAATTTCCACTGGACGCACTGCGTCCGTATCATCGTCTCCAGTTTTTCAAACTGCTCGGTCATGGAAGCAGCAACACAACGCAGTTCTTCCTGCCGCGGATCCACCCCCGCATTCTCTTCCGCCTCCTCTGCCAGCAGCGGCAAAACAAGTTCATCCTCTCGCAGGTGGAACGGAATAAATGTAAAGGTGACTTGACCACATTCTGGACGCATTCGGTTTTGTGCCCGCAGCACTCCCAGCTGATGGAGGATGGACATGGAGCTGTGACCGCCTGAAACAGCAACAGCAAGTGGCACCTCACACGGCATGCCGCAATGCTTAAATAAATTGTCTCGTATCTGCCGTGTGCAGAACTCAACAAAACAGTCCGCGCAGTACGGCTTGGTGGCACCGTCACGGCTGCGAAAAACGCCCTGCGACTGCTTACACTTGAAACACACCGCCATTTCCGGTCCGTCTCTACAAATAAAAAAAAAAATAAGAAAAAAGAATTATGTGCGCTCCGGCTACCGCGCCTGTAGACACCCCCCTCAAAAACAAAACAAAACAACTGCACACAAACACACACACACACACAAAAAAAAAAGAATAAAAGTGTGCGTGCCTGTGTGTCTGTCTGAAATCCCCACCGCCTTCGTGTTCACATCCCTCCCGTCATCGCATATACATGTGTATATATTTGTATTTGTGTGTGTGTGTGTTTGTGTGCAAAAAGAAAACAAACGCACCGGCAGCGGTCACAAACAAGCAAACAAAAAAGAGACGGGAAGAGAAAAGCCAAACAAGAACAGCTACAAGAAAGAAAGAAAGAAAGAAAAAAAAAAGAATAGAAAAGAAAAGAAACAAAACAGCCACGGCCAAAAGAGCATATTTTGGTAAATAAATAAGCAAATAATAATAATAATTATTATTATCATCAACAGTGGTGGTAACAACAACATTAAGACCTGGATGGAAGGTGGTAGCAAAGCGAGCACGTGGGGGGGGGGAAGAATTTACACACGTGAAAACACTGCTGATCTCGTAAAGTGCCCAACAAAGAAACAGCAAAAAAAAAAAAAAAAAAGAAAAAAAAAAAAAAAAGAAAGAGAGACATGGAGAAAGAGGACACATGCACCCCAAAAGATGGATAGTTGGATGAAAAGAGGGGCCTGGCAATCAAGGAAGGCATGCGTACACATGGCTACATACATGTACATGCAGATGAAGACAGGAAGACACGAGGATGAAATAAAAAAAGGGGGTTCCTAATTGTTGTTGTTTTTCTTCCTTTTTTTTTTTTTTGTTTGTTTGTTTTGTTTTAAATGGCTGATTTTCTTCTTGTCTTCTTCTTGCGCTGCCGCAGAAACGATCATGGCTGTTGCTTCCTTTCAAGTCCTCCCCCCCTCACACACAAAAACAAAAAGAAAAAAAAAAAAAAAAAGGAAAAGACACATGCAAATTTTCCCTCACATAATCATTTAATCTTTTTTTCTTTCATTTTTATTTTTTTTTCCTTCTTCCTGTTGCTTTCTTGTTGCTGTTCCTTTGAAAAATTTTCTAAGATTATAAAGAGTTCTAATGAAACAAAAACAAAAACCAAAAAAAAAAAAAAAAAAACAGAAAACGGGTACCGACATACGTGTTCAAGCATCCAAAATGGATTCCTCCGGCTTTTCTCCTTTTTCGTTTTTTTTTTCTTCTTTCTTCTTCTTCCCCCCCTCTTTGTGACACACACACACACACACACACAGGC
>NW_001849490.1:97323-132033 GCF_000209065.1 Trypanosoma cruzi
TGCATCTTACATTTCAAGGCGGTTTATACCTTGGTATTGGTGTCTCTTCAACTAAAGGAGCCTTTTCCTGCATACCTCGCCTGTCAAATCCTTATCATCATCCGCAATGGGAGACTTTGCCCTTTGTTAGTGAGGCAAGTTACTTATTACCGCGCTTGCCTCCTTTGCCTTGACTGCGTGACTGTTTTAATTTTCTTAGCGGGGGATGCAAAATGGAGGTGCTTTCCTTCAAATCGGCAAATTCCCTCGCTGCCATACGTGACTCCTCCGTCTCTTCATTTTTTATCGCCTCGATAGAGGCTGTACTTGTTAACATTTTAGACTCATGCTGGATCAATTTGTTGCCATTGTTCGTGTTCCTCTTTTCTCCCTTTCCCAACGTTTCAGCGGTTGTGGTCTTCTCGGTGCGTGGATGGCGCACTGGCGTCTTAGTGTCCAGTGCTGTTGCGGGGGTACGTGCCGAAGAAGAAGAGCAAGAAGATGATGATCGATTGGCCGAAGTATTCCCAAAGTTGGTAATAGAAGCATTAATAGAAGTCTTCGGAGCAGTCACCGTTGCAGGAACACAGACTGCTGCTGCCGTTGTTGTTCTTGTTGCTGCTGGTGGGGAAGTTGCTGCAGATAGGGATGAGGACGATGCGGGAATGTCTTCCGGCATCCCAACAGGAGGGTCCAACAATTCCCTCTTCTTTCGAGCACGATTGCTCCCGCGGCCGGTTGTGGAGGAAGCAACTGTAGGGAAAGGAATACTCGCAGGTGCCGACTTGGCCACAGCCGTGCTTTTCCTTCTCTCCTCCAGTACGCCACACGCACTCTTGTCCTTGTTGGTGTTGCTTGTCGTCACGGCACAGCTTGTGCGTGCCCCCGCCGATGTGTTGAGTGAAGGTTCCTCCGTCCTTCGCCGCCGCCGCTGCTGTTCCTGTTCCTGTTGCTGCTTCAGTGCACGCTGTCGTCGACGCTGCAGCATGAGCGCAGGGTCCTCAATGTCCTGCAGAAGACGTCGCGGGCAGAGTCGCAAGGACTTCGCCGAGACCTCCGCTGGTGTCATGCCAACAACGGCGGAGAGAGTGCGGTCAAGAAAACGCCACTGGTCGGCATGTGTCTCGTACGAGGGCCACGGCCGCGCGTTCCATGGCAAAAAGACCGTTTCGCGTCCCACAAGACGCCGGCTGTTGGAGAATGAGGACGAAGAGGTGCGAAGTGGTAGCGTCAACCGCCACATTCCCCGCATGTAAATAACTCTCCTCCTTCACTTAACACAAAACACACACGCAAACACACACACGCAGAGTAAACGCAAGTGACCCCCCCACCACAACCAACACTTCTGACGCGCTGCGGGGGTGGTTGATACCCAGCCAAGAAATTATCCCCAATCTTGTCACTCACTGCACTTTGGACCACTTGGGGGGAGGGGAAACACAGCCGAGGACGATGCCTTCTTCACCCGCAAGCAGTAGACGCGCGCGAAAAAAGAAAGGCAAGAAAGAGTGTTCTCACCCCCCCTCTTTTTACTCCTTCTCCCCGAAGAAAAACAAACAAACAAAAACCAAAAAGAATCAAACTGCGACTGCACCCGGACGAGGGGCGCGGCAAAGCCAAAAATTATATGAAGCAAGGCAGGGGCGCCGAATCAACCGAGAGAGTCCCAAACGACGACGGAAACTACAGCAATAACAACAGACCGACGAGGCAAGGCAGACAGTTGCCAATCCACTGTGTGCGGCGGCGGCAGCCAATTAATTATTCCTAAAAGAGAAAAGAAAGAAAAAAAAAAAAGAAGAAAGAGAGGTGCCACTTTGAGCGGAATGAAGAAACTTATCCGGCCTTCCCTGTGCACATGTGTCGGCAAAGCCAAACAAACGAGGGCAAGCAAAAAGAAGTAAAAAAGGAAAAGAAAAAGAAAAGAAAAGGTGTGTATGTGAGCGTAAGTAAAACAAAAAAAAAAAAGGAAAGAAACGGTAAAAGACACAACGACAGAGACATGCGTACATGAAACGATGCCAAATAAGCACTCAAAAGCATGCCGTGCAGTTCTGGCCAGAGCCACCGCCATGGTCGTATGGGGTTGCGGCGCTGTAAACATCGCCATCCCATAAACGCACAAATAAAAAGAGGCCTAGAAACAATAATAATAATAATAAAACACAAAAAAAAAAGAAAGAAAGAAAGAAAAAAGGCCACAAATAACCAACATAAATATACACAAATATAACAACAACAACAACAACACGTTTCACGGACAGTCGTCATCCTCCCACAGGCGCATTCCGAGAGAGAGAGAGAGAGGGACAAAGGCAATGCGGGCACACATGCATACAATTTCAGCTCGATCCTCCTTCTACTGCTTCACTGGATGGGCGGGAAACACACTTCCCAACACCGTTTTTCTCTTCCTCCCCCCCCCTCGTCACCCTCAATTCAGATGGCAAACATCTACGCACACAATTAAAAAGCAAAAATAAGTGGATCAATATGTGTGTAGCCGCCCCCCTTCCCTCTCCCTTACACCACTTGTTCGCCGCTGTTAAGTACTTTTCTTTCCCTCCCCCCCTCTGGTTAAATGCGTGCCGCATGTTCCCCTTCTATTGTTAGACACCAACAGAAGGAGGGTCCACGCTTCCCCTCCCCTCCCCTCCCTTCCCATTCAGTCAGTCAGTCGTCGTGAACCTCCAAAGCAGCCGTTTCTTTCCTTCTTTTTCTGTTAAAATACACATCGATGTGCATGCACACACTTGAGAAAAAACAAACAAACAAACAACAAAAAAGAGGTTTCTGAATCCCACCTCCCCCAAAAAACAAAACAAAACAAAAAACAAAACAAAAAAAACCGTAAATTCACCACCACCACCACCACCCACAAGCACAAAATGCCAAGAAAATAGTAAAAGAAGAAAACCGTTTAAAAAACAAAACAAAAAAAAACAAACCAAAATGTCAAACAACACAACTTTAGAATTATATATTTATATATAAATATAAATATGGGAAAAAAAAACAACAACAACAAAAAAGGAACAAACAAGTTTAGAGCAAAATTCACACAAAGCAAAACCATAAATCGACGTATGGCGTAAAAAGGATAGGGAAAATCGCAAAATTTAATATATATATATATATATTATCTTGCAATTTTCCTTTTCCGTTTATTTTTTGTCCGCTCACAGTTTCCCATCACCACCTCTACACTTATCTTTCATTCCCCCGCATTCCACTGGAAAGAAACATGCATACTCAGACACACACCCACACACACATATCCACAATGATGATGCTCTGCCTCCAACCACTTTGCCACGCAAAAGCAGGCATATAACCCGCGTTTCTTCTTCTCTCTGTTAAATTGTGGCGTCCAAATCCTCGCAGACCTCCAATTCAACCCTCAGTCCAAGAATGGCACGCATCAACCGCTCACTAAGACCAACAAGATATCCCTTCGGGTACACAATCTCCAGCTCCACACCATTCTTCTTATTATTGGCGTTATGCGCAATCCTTGCATCAAAAGCCGCATCGTCTAGACGCTTGGCCGGTGATGACTTCAAAAGCGGCGTGCGCAACACCTGCCGCAAACGCGGGCGCCGGTCTTCAGACATTTTAGCGCTACTTTCACCATGCGAGGTGGTAAAGGAGACCGTGTCAAAGTCGCTTAGCCGCGTGGTGGCTTCAATTGATCGTATCGTCCGTTCATACATTCCCTCACATGTATCAGAGAAATCGACATCATCACCCATGCTACCGTGAGCGGTATTCCTGTTGACCTCGTCGTTTTTCTTACCAAGACCACTTGCGGTGGTGACTGCCCTCCTTGGCTCTGGAAAACGACACCAAAGTGTAAGGTTGTCAAGGAGGTTCAACACCTCACATGTGGAAATCGCCTTCTGTTGCTGTGGGGCTAGTAGAAGATCCGACAGGTACGAGATGGCGGCACTCTCGGGATCAGCTCGTCGGCCTTCAATCTTGTCTACATAAACGGCTAACCCGTCACCCATAGTCTTGTCGTCTTCCTCCTCCTTCTCCCGATTGTACGCAAGCATGGACTTCAGTAGAAAGAAAATACCTGCGCCCATGAGGAATGTAGGCGCCTCGTCAAGATTTGTGATAGTCGGAAAACATTGGTAGAGGAAGTCTTCCACGAATTCGTATGTTTCACGGCAATGCCGCTCAAAATCGGGATCATTAGGATCCAGCGACTTCTTTGGGTTCCAGATACGCGCAACAAAACCAAGATCCTTTGATGCCTCC
This sequence comes from Trypanosoma cruzi, assembly GCF_000209065.1. Lineage (NCBI taxonomy): Eukaryota > Euglenozoa > Kinetoplastea > Trypanosomatida > Trypanosomatidae > Trypanosoma > Trypanosoma cruzi. The sequence goes on from NW_001849490.1 coordinate 101,569, forward strand.
TTCAACCATTCTCGCTCGGAGCGAACGCAGTAGCAGGCAAGAATCATACGATTTCTTTGTTCCACACGCTCGAGACGTGCCTCCTGTTCCTCCTTTGTCTTCAGCATTCGTTGTTTGTAGTCGTCATGCGGCGTATGACTAAAGATAAGTTTCCACGCATACTCCGCGGCAGCACTAAAAACCCGTCTTTGAAAAGCATGCGCAGTGCCCCAACGCTCAAACGGCCGTTGAAAGCCTTTTGCCACTGGCTGCTCATGCTTCATTTCATTCTCCTCCACAAAGCTCTTTACGCGGATGGAAAAGGGACACACGTGTTTGGTGCCTTCCCGGTTTATCATGGCGGCTTTCCGAGCAATGAGGCCGTGTCTAATCATGCGATACGGACGCAACTCCCACCGCATTTCACTTTCATCCTTCATTTTCTGTTGATGATGCGCGCCCCTTCCCTTTTCGTTCTTCTCACGGATTTCTTGACCCTCCTCCTGCTGTTTGGAAGGAACTTTATCTTCCTTTCCTTCTTTATCTCCTTCCTTCTTTTTCCCCTCTTTTTCTTGTGTTGTCCGCTGACGGCTACTGCTTCTGCCTCCCCCTTTATACTTCGCCTCTTCCGCAGCCTTCAAGAAGGCCAGCGCGGAAACCGGCTGTGTGGGATACGCATCACACAAGACACGAGTCATATAGAGAAGGGGTTTCGGCGCACGTAGTAGACGATGCAGGATACAGACGTTAAAGTTTTCCGTTTCTGGTTGATAACCCTCAATATCAAAGGTTGAAATGCCACTGGATTTAAGTTCTAACGGCGGAACCTTTGCGGTTACCCCATTCTCTGGTTGCGGCTCCAACTCTGGTGGCTGCTTTTCTATTGGCAACGCCTTATCCAACGGACTACTACTACTACAGGGGGGATGGATAATGGCGTCGGAAAAAGAGTTCGTGCCATCGGGGGTAGAACGTAGAAGGTTCCTGCGTCTCTCACGCGCCTGTTCGAACCGTTCTCGTAACTTCATCAGACGCGAACTCTTTTCATTGTTCCCATCGGTTCGGTTGTTTTCAGCCATTTTAGCGCCAAATTGAAGGGCCTTTGAGGCAGCACACCGCATCTGTGTCGCTTCACGCAGACGCCGTCGCGCTACGATTTTGGCAAACAAACGCTGAATTCGAAACGCCATGACATTTTCAATATGCCACTTCTGCTGCTGCCGCGCCTCTTTTTCTACTCGTTCCCGTCGCTGCTGCAGCATCCTTCGAGCCATACGTTGGCGCCAACAACACTGAATGCGGGTTGCCATCGCCACATCTGTATTAAACTCCGCTTTACAAACGGCACTTCGCTCCAATGATAATGATGCAACAGTCGACATCTGTAGCTGCTGCAGTTCATTTATCTGGCGTTTTTTCTCTTGCATGTGGCGGCGGAAAAACTGGCAAATAACTTCCGCCGGTTCCTTTTTATTCGTTTCATTATATTTAGACACATCCGATGCTAAACTGACACCGAGGGTTTTCCCCTGCGCAGCTTCTTCCTCTAATTTGTCTTCTGGACAAAAACCATAAAATTTGTTTGTAGTATTATGCTCTAGTTCAATCTTTGGCGGCGTTGAAATAAATAAATTAGCTCCTGAAGGCTGTTCATGTTGCGGTGTTAGTTCCGGTGTGAAATCTTTATTCCCTACACCTTTCTGTTTTGATTCCGTACGTATAATTTGCCTCTTAAAGGAGCCCCGTGCAACTCCCACACCTGCCAGCCCCTTGATGGCCCTCCATGTTTCTTCTGCCTCCTTTATATGCACTGCAAGAATAACTTCCGTGGCGCTCGACGTGCTACCAGTCTTCGATAAAGTTTTGCTCTTCTTATGCTTCACTGTTGTTGTTGTTGTTGTGGTGGTGGTGGTTGGTGTTTTTGTTATCATTGCCATCTTCCCCACGTTCTTCCTTTTCTGCGCTGCGTTAGGCGCGGATGTCGATTTGGTTCGCCGAACGGCAACCTTGCCGCCAGCTCTTCTTTTGGGAGGGGAATGAAATGAGAGACACTTTCTGCCGCCCCCCAACACCAGCTTCGGATTGCCAGTGGCATGCTTGTGAGAACAGCTGTTGCTATTGTTGCTGCCGGTGTGATCGTCAATATTGTTATCGTCGTCGTCCACCAACGACACCCAGTCCACCAGCGCAACGCCCACAAATGGCCCGCAAGTGTTCGCGTCTTCAGTGGTGGCAGAATTAGGCGGGGTGGTACGGCAGCTGTTGTCTGTGGCTCCTGAACCCACCAGATTGCATGAAGAAAAGCCCTGGCCGGTAACCCTCTTGGGCTGCTGCTGCTGCTGATGTTCCCTTTCAAAAGACAGGGGGTGGCCAGTTGTAGCTGACGACAGAAACAACGGCGTCTCCAGCATGGCCTCATCTGCAATTGTAACCGTTAATCCGTTTGTCAGGGCCTCGCGGACCCGCGAGCACACCTCATTTAGCTGCTGCACGATGCGGCTCTCCTCCTCGCGCAGGAAATTCAAATAGGCATAGGGAGGATCTTTTGTGGATGGAAAATTTATAGATTTCCTCGGAGATGCTACATCCTCCGTGCATGGCACGTTGAACAGTGAAGTCATATTTTCATTTTCCTTCATTCCTGGCGACTTCTTCTCCAACTGCTGCTGTCCGACGGCATTTGTCTCCAGTTCACAACCCACCAATCCCAACGGTCTCCGCACCTCACGGGAATATTCCCTCAGTCGTAACAAGAGAGCCACATTGCATCTTTGCAGGTCCTTTAGTCCATCTGTAAGCAAGTTCGCGTGTGATTCAAGTGCGTTCACGGCAACAAGTTTAGAACTGGTTTCCCCGGGATCGGAACAATTCTGGCAGAGTGCCAAGAACCGTCCCAGGGCATCTTCAACATCTTTTCTACGTTGTCTCAGTACGTCCATCTTCTGCTGATACGGTCGGAGGTGTTGGCAGTACACCACCATACGATCCAACATGGTGTCTTTACCCGCAGAATCCTTATCCATGTCGACAGCGGGTAATTCTCTAGGGTCGCGCGTGGCAACAGAATGCCCACATAAATTTGGAGTCACACCGCCTCCTTTCCCTTCTACAGCTCGCGGCCTTTTAGTGAGAGATGTTTTAGTTCCCACTTTTTTTGTTTGCCCGTGATCAAGGTAAACGCCCGCTGTTGCGGCTAACTTCTCGCGCTCCTTCGCATTAAACCTCACTTCAGCTGGAGACCCAACACCAATACATGTTGTACGGGACAAAGTCGCGGCCTTATTGACACCCTCTAATACTGCGTCAATCCACGCATCTTGTGGCGCTTGTCCCAATGCTTCGCACAACTCCTTATAGCTACGCACTGTGTCTTCAGCGGCCGTTCTAATTGCTTGCGGAAGTGCCTCTAGCACATGTTTCCGTCCTGTAACTGGCCGGGAGCCTTGTTTTACATCCAGCACAATGTTGCGACGTCCAACACCACGAGATCCTGATACCGGAGAGCTCGGCGTCGCCGTGCCAGAATCTGGAATAATGGGGTTTCTTTGATTAGTTTTTGCTGGTCGGTTCAGTGTGAAAAGCTTTCCTCTATCGTTACCATGATAAAATGCGCTCGTGATACGTTGGTGGTCCATCATGCCACGCAGTCCAGTTAGTGGATTCAGCGAAAGCAGTGGCGGTGAGGCCGCAAGCGAATGTTTTGTAAACGTGCGCGGTGGACGTGAAGGAGCGGGAGACGGATCGGATCGGTGCTCAATGATCTCCTTCTTTAACCGTGTGACACCGGGGCGTGTTTGCAACGGCGAGGCTGTCCGTCCCGGGACGGACGGTGGCCTCCTGCGGATGTGTGTGCCAGACGCCAGTCCTGTTGATTTCCACGCCGGCGGTGGCGGCGCCGACAGACTATTGTTGCGTGACATCGGCAACAGGCGCGATTTGGTGCGACCGCCAGCATTATTGGAATTTTGCTGAGCGCCTCCGTTCGATGAAAAGGCGCCACCCACACCGCAGGAGTTGTTGTTGGTGCTGCCGCCAGCGTTCGTTGTGTTTGGGGACTGAGGCCCCGTCAAAGCCGTTCGCCGCCGCCCGACTCTTAAGTCCATTTTTGCTTTTCTTCCTTTTTTCTTTTTTTTTTTTTTTCCCTTTCTGTCTTTTCCCCTTCGCCTTACGAGGGGGAAGGGTGCCGTCTGTGCAAGGGGAGTGTGATGATGATGGTGATTGCCTCTCCACCTCTACACGGCCACGTTTCCTCAACACACGTGCTCCAGACCGTTTCCCCTCTTTTATGATTTTTCCCTCCCCCCCTTTTTTCCCTTAAATTTGCTTTTTCCCTTCACTACGGAATAAACACCGCCAAAAACAACAACAACAAGAAAGAAGAAAAAAGAACTAAGTGGTGGCTGTATGACAACTGCCGTCAGCGTATGTGTAATGTTGTTGTTTGGGGGGGAAAGGCAAGGTGTGACGTGATTGCAAAAGGATCAGACGTGGAGTTGAGTGTCTTCTGCCACAGTAGGAATAGAAGGAACATGCCGTATTTTTTCTCCCCCCCTTCTCGGGTCAGAGCGCAAAGTCCGGGTCTGTCTGACGCACCCGCATCACGTGCCCTCGCAATTCACGCAGTGTCTCTTTTTGCTCCGGCGTCAATTGACTTCGTTCCTCCTCCGTAAATTCACGTGATGTCTCGCCGGCCTCCAGCTGCGCCACATACCCGTACCACGATTGGTAAAAAATGCGCGCATGCTTCTCAGTGGCATCCATGTGTCGCTGGAACTCCACCTGCACAAAGCGGTCACCAAACTCGCGTTGCACGGGGAGCAGGCGTGACCGGTGCAGTTTAAAGATGACGCGGTACAACTGACAGAATGCCCGACGCCACTGCTCACTCCGGAACGGCAACGCCTCCAACTGCGTCGGGTGTGGAAGCGGGGCCAAGTTAAGGTGGCCCCGAATCCCATGTGTGGAGCAGCAGGGGGAATAATTGGCCCCGCCGTCCGTGCGGCTGCTCCGCCCATCATTTCCACCAAAACTGCCGCCGCAGTGGTGGCTCCTACTCGAAATCGCGGTAGCCAAAGTGGCGGGCGCCTCAAAAAAGGATGGGATTCTACGCATTTCCAACACTCCTGACAATGCCGGCTATAAACGTGACTTCGCCACACAAAAAGCAATTAAAGTGCACCACCCACAACGCAGACGTGAATCACCAAAAAGAGAAGAGAAGAAACAACAAAACAAAACAAAACAGCGTCTCCTTAGAGAAATGGTGGAATGGAAATAAAAAGACCTCCACACCACCATCACCAGTAGCACAAACAACAACAAATGTTTTTTCTTTTTTTTTTTTGACATCGTTTCAATTTTACATAACATACAAGCTCCCCCTGTTACTTTTTCTCTGAGAGCCCTCTTGCCAAAAGTCATGTGGTCCCTTAACCCCCCCCCCCTTTTTTTTCCTCCACTTCTTTTACGGTGGCGATTCCCTCGTGTTGGAAGAAAAACCATCCAAAGTTTCCTCCAGTGGTGTCCGTGATTATTGTGCCGATATCGGTGAGTCTCCTTCCTCCGTTGACCTCTCTCCCTCTTTTTCTGTGGAGAGCATGTGATCCCAAAAGTTGGCACTTTTGTTCGCGGAAAAGAAGGCATTCCCCAGAGAGTTATTCTCACCACGATGAGAGGTGGAGAGCACCGCGAGCAAAGGTCTCTGCGCATCGGTGTGCATCTCAGCCAGAACAAGTCGTTGCGGTTGGCTCGGCGGAGTATACCCCTCATACACGTCAATCTGACTCTTCTTCCAAATCCGATAAACGTCACGTGCATTTTCCTGCCGTTGCTTTCGTAGAGTTGCGCGTTCGGCAATCACCCTGTGCAGTCTTTCCGCAATAATGTTAACTGTGCGCTGGACCGGTAAACCACTGAGCCGTGGGTCCATGCCGGCTTGTTGCATGGCTTCCGTAGAGCGCTCCGTTACTATGCGTTGGCGATACATCAAAGTTAGAATCGACATGTTTAATGCGGCAATATTCTTTCGGAGGGTCATATCCCGTGTGTACTTTTCCCGCACCCGCGTCCAAACTTCGGCTGAAGTGCAATTGTTCATGGCCAACAATGCACACAGGTTCCACAGAGTTTTACCCGGCAACGGTCGCTTTATGACAGGTGACACAAGATTCTTCATCACGTAATGATGTAACTCCAGGTAGATGCTGCTTAGTGCATTCATTTCTTCCCGCAAAAGCAACAACTGCTTCTCACCGTACCGTGCCTTAATCATACGGGCAAAAGGGTCTGCTGTGTTGCGTAACTTAAGTGGCCATGGGTGATAACCACGCTCATATTCTGTCGTTAACATGGGCAGTAAAAGGGACTGGGCGGATAAAATGACATCTCGCAATGCTGACTGTGTATTGAAAAGGGTATTGTTCTCCGTCAAGCTCGCATCCACTACATGCGTACGCCTGGCAATACTTTCCATTGACACGACGACAAACTGCCTAAGAGATTCCAAGTCCTCCTGGACGGCCCTACGGACACGTCGAAGCTCGTCTCGTAGCGTACTACACCTATCATTCCAAAAACCCTTTAGGAAGTGTACATCAGAAAAATTTTTCATATCTTTGATTTGTTGTTCCTTTAATGCAAGCAACACTGTTAGTTGCGTCCGACCAATTGAATAATTTTGCTTCGCCTGCCGCTGCATCTCCGCAAACTCCTTCTTTATATTCTTCTCACGGCGGTGTGGATCTTCTGCCATGAGATTGGCAATATTGCCCAAATTTGCATGGGCGCCTCGGGTGGCAACGCTCGGGATCAACTGGTCGTTCTCCACCGCCAGCAAAACGAGATCCAAAAGACTCTGAATCGCCGTAATGTCAATCGAGATCTGTTGGCCTCCAACCGTCGCAGCCGCACCCATTGCGACAACAGAGCCGTTGCCATCCTCATTTTCCTCCGTATGCGTGCTGCCACGGCCCACACCAATAACGGAGACATTTGGGTTGGTACGCCGAAAACTCTGCATTCCAGCGCCAATGGACACCGCCATGCTGGGAACCTCGTTTGGGCTAAAACGTGTCGTACTGAGGTTTGGAAGGCGTGTCCCCTCGCACGTCGATGCGCTCGTTGCGCTGCGTACTTCGGCATTCATGACAGTTGCGGCATGTGCAAGGGCCTGTTGCTGCTCCTTCAAGAGACTTTGGTAGTGGATCTGTTTCTGCTGCGCCGCGGAGAGTTGAGAGCGGAGAACGTTACACTCCTTGTAAAGTGTCTCCCGCAGGTATTGAATCACCTTCCGCTTTTGTGTCGTGTAGTCCAGTTCCTCATTCAATTGCTCCTGAAGCTCGCGAATTTCCCGTTTCCGTTCCTCAACTTCTACAAGAAGGGTTCTTGTGTACGCCTGCAACTGTTCATACTCCTCTCGATGTACAATGGATGTGCTATTCATATCGGTGAGGGTGCCCACAGAGAAGATTCGTGTCGCACGCTGCTTCCTTTCCGTGTCAGCGAGTGAGGTTCTTGCTGCCACAGTCGGTGTGTCCGCGTCCAATCCTGTCGCGGCAACATTGCTACCACCAGGAGCAGTAGAAGCAGCAGTAATAGAAGCGGTAGTAGAAGTAGTATTAGAACTCGTGTTTGTGGCGGAATCATCGGCAACTCTCCCCGAGAAAGCAGGCCCTTGTACCCGTTTTGTGTCGAGAGGGTTGTCACGCGCAAATGAATTTGGTGCCGTCTTCGTGAAGGAACTTCCGTTCCCCGAAAAGCGGAGATTGCCGCGAGACCCCGCACCAGCCGCCTTTCGAAGACGGAAACTCGTCTGCCGCTTCCTCGAGCTTTGAGCATACGTCGGGGGAATCACAATGGCAACTTCACCCAAAAGTGCTACCTTCCTTGATTCCTCGCTGGTAAGACAACTCGGAGTATCAAATGAGATGGAGATGCCCGTCTTCGTGGCGGTTGTTGTTTCTTGTGAGACGCCCAGTTCCGTTTGTTCTTCTTGCTGCTGCAGTGGTTGTTCACCACTGTGTGAAGGCATCGGGTTTAGAGGGTGTGTCCTGCTGTCAAAGAGGGAGGCCACAACATGGCCGTTTTTAGGTTCCTTTTCAAACCGTGCAGTCGGCAGCACCACCGGCTTTCGCCTAAACTCCTGATACATCTCCTGCAACTGCGCCGCTGTCGGTAGCCGTTCCCCTTCTCCTTGAAACTGTGAGTAGGACGGAATTTCCTTCAACAGGCGCTCCAACAACGCGCGGCTCTCAAAGACTAAGCAAAGGCAATTCTTCAACGACCCCGTCTCTGCAAGTCGTAGCTTCTCCGTCACGGTGGCGGTCACGTGCTCAACAACCAGTCGCAGTGTCTTGGGGCACGGTTGCTGCGACAGGAAAAAGGCGTCATCTTCCGCCTCATGCCCATCTTGAGCCAGCGCTGCCGATGGTGGAATGCCTCGTCCCAGCTGCTTGTGCCTTGAACTCCCACTTTTGGTTGTTGTGCCGGATGAAATTAATGATTGACCCAAGTTGAGGGGATCTTCCGAGTCCGATTCGTTCTTCTCTCGGCTTTTCTCCTCGTCTGTATCGTCAATGATCCCAAACTGCACAGCAAGAGGGGGGGCACCAATCTCCTGGTAATTTGCCTTTCTCTGCAGACGACGCATGACGCGTTGGTAGACATCATCCAGATGTGGATGCACGTCCTCCCGCAAGATTCCGGGTATATGTTTTGTATTTTTTAGCAAGGGGCTCGTCTCAGTGAAGCCCGTGAAATCTTTCCTAGCCCTCCCGGTGACGGGGCAAATTTCCCGCTTTAACTGGGCGTATGCACTGTCGCCCGTTGCTCGCTTCTGCAGCGCACGAGGCGGTGAATTCGGGAGAGTGACGGTGGCTCTGACTGTGTTTTGGTTATTCACAAGCACCCGTGCGCTCAGCATCTCCTCTTCCCCCCCTCCTACCACCCGTAGCGCCATCACACCTACTGGCAAGTCAAGGGGAAAAACAACAACAACAACAACAACAAGATGCACAAAACACAGTGTGGCATAACCACCTCAACAAACACAGCGTGGAGGAGAGGGGGCATTGCATAAAGCATACAGACATGTAGTAAACAAATATACAGACATGTGGGCAAATCGACGTACGGGCATCCATCATGCAAACGTAGCAAAAAGAAAAACAAAACAAAACAAAAAAAAAAAAGGAAAAAAAAAAAAAGGGAAACCCGGCAGTATTAAATAGGACGGAAAACAAAAACAAAAAACAAAAAACAAAAACAAAAACAGAAAGAAAGAGAAAGGGATAAAAATATGGCGTAATGCGGTGTCACACCATCAACGTGCGTGTATACATGCAGGCACACCAGAGCACATTCCACCCTTGCAAGTAGCTCGCAATGAATTATCCTCATTTCCCTCGTTTTTGCCCACGCCCCACCGACATTCCCACCCCCAACGACAAGCGACACCTCCAACGATGACATTATTCCCTTCTCCCCCGCAATTTACTCCACCCTCCCCCCACTCCCCGCCTTCCATTTTTGTTTCCTCACGTGCCGCCACGTCCTTTTTTTTTTTTTTCCCGTTTGTTTTTATTTATTAATCGTTTCGTACCCTCCAGTGAGACGGGCAGAGAGAAGGGGAAAGAAGAGGGGTTCGAGTTCGGGCATTAATAATGATGATTAAAAGAGAATCAGGCAAAACAACACCAGCAGTCACAATAATAATAATAATAATACCAAAGAAAACCACCACCAAACAAACAAGAAAAAAAACACCTGACAACTAAGCCGTCATGTGCCTGCAAATGAAGGAAAAAGCCTCTCCCCTCCCTTAATTGCATCGGATAAAAACAGACACACGCACATGTAGAAGGGAAAAGAAAAGTTAGCCTCCAGAAAAAAAAAAAAAGAAAAAAAAAAGAAGGGAAGACCAGTCAAAAAGAGCGGGGTACAAACATATCATCCCCCACAGACCTACAAACAAACAAACAAACAAACAAACAAAAAAAAAACGCATCTGCGAATGTGTTTGTGCATTAAATGCATGAATAAGTGTGTTCAATGATTCCTATATACGTGTGGCACGCACGTATTCGCACGGCCAAAAGGGTACCAAAAGAAACAAACAAACAAACAAACAAAAAAAAAAGGCACGCACACAAACAAAAAAACACTAATTTTATTTAAACTGCATCGGGCGAAAACGTCGTTGTGAGCCGGGATTGAGGCAGAGAAACAGAAGAAGAATTTTTTCTTTATCACATTTGCTACAGCTGAGTCCGATTCCAAAATGAGCGGTTTCAGTTACTTACTCCATCGAATGACTTTGCCGGAGACACGCACAACACGTCCAGATTGATGCGTGGGTGATGATGCCGTCGATTCCAGTGCAGACACCTCGGGAAGCTGGTGGGTGCTGATATTGTTGTGTGAATTCACCCTTTCGAAACGCTCGCTGCAAGCGTCACAGTCATTCTTGCGGAAAGAGCAGTTATCGACTGGATTTCGTGTGGAATAAACGTCCTGCAGGATCAAATGAGCGGTGATGCCACGTCCACCACCAAATATCACCTTCAGCGACAACCCACTCCCCGGTTTAAGCGACAGACGTGCCAAGAAGCCTTCCAACATGTCGATTGTGGAGGGGATTTCGTCGCCGTTTATTCCAATCAAGATATCGCCCACAGCGAGACGCGCCCAATAGGCAGGTGAAGCATGCCCCACGTCAACTACCTCAAGATGTAGTGAAGATCCGGGCGATCCCTCCCTGGCCTCTACAGCAAAGCCAAAACGCGGGATGTTGTACGCATGTGGTTCCCGCGGCGAATTTGGGAGGCGTTCCTGGAATATTGGCGGCGAAGAAGAAGAGTGGGCAAATGCAATGTGCCTCTCCGCATCTTCTGAGTCAAGGCCAAACTGAATCTCTTCTGTTTTGATCCCCAAGTTTGTGGAATGCTGGACGGATTCCAAAGGGAGGGACAAGCCAAACGGTAGCGGCGATGACCGTCGTGAACCAGAGGCCTTGGAAGTGCGCCCCACCGCCGTTTCATAGTTACAGTCACCACCGCCAGTTCGCAACGTGTCTTGTATACCCAGGGAGATGTTCCAATCATGTTCCACTGGATTTTCCAAGCATTCTCGCTGCGTAACGCTTCCTCCTCCTCCTCCATTTTTTTCGTGACGCCCGTATTTCCTTTTCCCCTCGTGAATAAACATCCGGTATTCAAGTAAACTTCGCGTTTCAGGCAAGGAATAAGAAGCCCCAAGCGAGGGTTGTGTGGTACGAGAAGCTCCCATTTGTAAAGCTGTGCAGTCACCACTTTTCGCAGCAAATAGGTTAGGGGGATGACAAGAAGACGCACGCCGTGTGTCATGGGATTGTGGTCGCATTTGCTCTTCGCCGTGTAATTCGGTTGAGAGGCGGCGGATATGTTTTTTCTGCATGGAGCAGAGCTCGACCGAGTCCCGCAGACCACGTTTCATCCCTTGCAACTCGTATATTACCTCATTTAAAATGTGCATCATACGTCTGAGAAGGGATCCATGCAGTTTCAACAATGTTTCCCGAAGTTCACGGTGGTATGTCGCACAAAGTTGGACAAACTGAGCCACCAAAGTATGACTCACTAGACCACTGGCAATTGTCATTCCTTTTCCATGTCGTTGAAACGCCATCGCGGTGTCATCTACACTTGTGGACACAACACCTTTATTGCGCCGCTCCATCGTCAATTGCAGGGCACGCATTCCATTAAAAGCCGTACGAACGGACTTTATAACGTTTTCTAACATATGATCATCCAGTATTTCTTCGGGACAGTGCATCTTGTACCTCTGTTTAGCCATAGGGGAATCATTTTCCTGCGGGATCAATAAATACTGTCCTTGCAGCGCATGTATCCAGTCAATATCTGGCAACAAGTCATGTATGAATTCTTCATGTAAGGAAGATGCTGCTGATGCATGGGAATGAAGGTGTGTTGATGGCATGCCACCCTCTTCACCCTTGTGTTCACCGCCCTGAGTGCATGGCTCTGCAGTAACGGCACGTCTTTTTTCCCCCTTTCCTGTACTGTGTTGAACGCTATTTGGTGGATGTTCTTCCTTCGACACCGTCTTGCATGTCCACTTTGTTATCTGCGAGGGATCACCATCCCTTGTGGGGGTGTCAAATAAACAATGCGCAATCTCAGGGTGTTGCTTGGCCGCCTTCACAATTTCTCGCCACTTGAGAAGCAAACCGCTAAGTAATCGGAGCAAAATCAATTGATTGTGCCTAATATTTGCGGGCGTTTTCTCAAAATCCGCCTTTTCCATGAGCCTTCTTCCTTCTCTCTCTCTCTCGCTCGTGTTCTCTCCAAAAAAAAAAAAAAAAAAAAAACAAAAAGAAAAAAACAAGTGTATGCAAACGATTATTTTTTTCGATCCTTGCTGTGTTGCTTATAATTACTTCTACCGTTCCTTGCCAAGGTGTGTGTGTGTGCGTGCGTGATGAAATGTTAGCCGCCGAATGACGGCAACTCTGCACCCCGCCCCCTTCCCTTGCCCTGTGCGTATGACCGCAGCCGAATAACCAACCAAATACACAGAGGGAGATGGAGAAGAGAAGAGAAGAGAAGGGCGGTCCGTAACGCAGCCGATCATTCACACACGCCCCCCCAAAAACAACAAAAAGAAGAAGACGTGTGTTTGTGTGCGTGTGTTTCAAAGACAACACACACACACACGCACACATACAAAACGTCTAAACGGTGAAATGCATTTCTGCACATACACGCCAGAAAAGAAAAGAGAAAAGAAAAGAAATAAACAAACAACAACAACAACAACAAAAAAGAAAGAGACAAACCAAAAAGTGGGTCTAGTGGTTTAAGACAAGTACAATCGCATTTTTTAACAACAAGGTTATGTACATACCAATGCACATGCATTGACAAGCCGTAAGCGAAGAGTGGGGATGGGGGGGGGGGGGGGGGGTAAAAACAATAAAAAAAAAAAAAAAAAAGGAAAATCCACGCAGACGATGCGCACTCCCAAACACATTTATACATAAAAATATATTTTTTCTCCTGTCACTTTCACCATTCCGTTCGGTGTTGCGGGTTTTGGTGCTCCGTTCATGTGACATCGCAAAAGGAAACAAAACAACAACAACAACAACAGGAGATTAAAACAAAAAAAAAAAGAAAAAAGAAAAAAAGAAAAAAGTACTGGCCATTTTATACATCGCTTCCATCTCCTGTTTTTTTTTTCTTTTTTTTTTTTTTTGCCCCTTCTTATTTCTCTTTGCCGGTGGTATCATTATTGTGTTTTATTTTTTCAGCGTTTTTCTTCTCGAGAAGAGGGGAGGGGGCATTCCCTCCCACGTACTTCCATCAATGCGTGAAAACAGGAGAAGCCACCCCTTCAACTCCCCCTCTTTTTTTTTTTTTTTTTTTTTTTTTCTCAACTCCTTACAGAAGTTTCCGCGCCTGTGACCAGTGCATCATTGCCTGCGGGGGATTGGCATCTCCAACGTCATAATTCCGACAGTACTGAAGGCGTGATGTTTCGAAAGGTAACGGCTTCTCCGGTAGCCGCGAGGACCACGGCACCGGCGTTTCATCGAATTGTAATTTACGCAAACCGACAGAGTCAAACCACGCCGCATCCCGCATTGCCGCAATCACCACCGGAGGAAGAAGCACCGACCGTTCTTCACCTTGAGGAGATGAGCACAAAGCCTGGACGGGGCTGTCATCCCCCGGTAATTGCGGCGTGTTAAATAATGAATCCGGTCCAGCAATTCCTCCTTCCCCACTCTCTGGTTTGTCGTTTTCCTCAGGCGCAGACATCAGTTGGCACGGTGGTCTGCCATCGCTGTTCATCACGGGCAAACGAATATTTTCCGAAAAGCCCAGCAGCACCCGGTCAGCGTGGTCTGTGAAGACAACTTGCTGGCGTTTTGAAGTTTGTTGCAATGTGCTGGAGGGCTCTATTCGTTCATCCCTAACAACTAAGCTCAATGGAGACGAATAGACATCTGTCATGTATCGCTTAAATCCCGTTCCATCCATGCGGTATCCTGTTGTTAGAGCCGATGCCGTTTCACTTTCAAGCGTCGCGGCGTGGCGGACCTGCTCGTCACTGAGGGCACGACGGAGATTCGCTGGGACGTCATTCCAATTCACCTTTCCCTTCGCCACTACACTACTGACTCCATCCATCACCTTTGACACTCGTTGACTATTCTTCGAGATGACGTCTTCAATGATGACGTGCTTCCGAAAAGGTTGAATACGCAGATCAGATACATGTAGGCTTCGCGCCAAATCAACGGATACTGTCCTTGAATTTTGAGATCTTGGTCTTCCTGGTGAGCTCGGGAAGAGACTGTGATCCGGAATGGAGTACCCCTCTTTAGTGAAGGCAGCCATGGCAAGCTCCTTCTGACTCACCCTCTTGAGTGAATTGAGTGAGCCTGTCCGCGTCTCCACCATACCGGGGTTGGGTCGCGGTGATTCTGCATCTCCAACACGCTTAAACCGAGATCCATCAGTGTATTCAAAAATATGGTTATATGTGAGAAATAGGGTGTCCTTTGGAGGGTCACGTGGGATGTAGCAACCCTTGCTTCGATGATTATAATAAAAGTAGTCCTCCCCCTTCCTGTCAAGGCCATTTCTCGGGTCACGACGCCGCATTTGTTGCTCATAACAAAGTTGAAGATACAATTCTCGATTCGTCAAGTACTTTTCACGCCTCCTAAAAGAATTCGTGGATGCCGCCTGCATGAACAATGCGGGGCTTCCCTTTCGTTTAGTGTCAAAAGAACTGTGCGTCATCGATTCGGTCCTTGGGCTCGCTTCACGGCTTAGTTGAATTGAGCAGCCGCGTATCCCATCCAGTGAGTTCTGGTCCACCCGCATCGAGCTCGTATTCCCTTCCTCCACTCGGGGTGGACGTGAGGATGCATTTTCACCGTGCAAAGTATTCGAACCCCCATCCGCAGCGGGGGTGGAAGTCACGGAGACGTTCACCGCCTCCTGCGTTCCTCTAATCTCCCTCTTCCCCACACCGGGTGCGTGCCTTTTCAGAGCGTGACCCAAGTGGCCAACACGGCCTCTAGGGACGCCATGAATAGTCGACACATCGTTCACCTGCATTTTCCCCCTTTCCCAGCCACACGCACACTGTCTATCTACTCTGCTTCCTCTTGTCCACAAAGAGAGACACGGATATGTGTTTTCGTGTCAATACGCCAAAATTCCCTCGATATCTTCCAGAAGAAGAAGAAGAGGAAAGAAAGAGAGAGGGAGAGAGGGAGAAAGAGGTGACACGAGAAAGCAATCCAGAAATAATAACAATGACAACTACAAAAAAAGAAAAAAAATAAAGGTGAGAGCATCTCTATTAACGACATCACACCAATGCAAAAACAGGCCGACACATCTTCCAGTCGTAGGAGATGTACAAAAGTGTCATTATAATGCATATCAAGAAAAAAAAAGAAAAAGAAAACATGAGAAAACAATTTCCTCATAGGTAATAGACATAATACATACTGCTGTTAGCATCCTCCTCCTTCTCAGCTACTAGTCTGGAGAATCTAAGCTCACGGCATCTAAAAGTTAAAAAGAAACTATACAAAATCAATAATAACTTGCCACTTTACGTGTGTGTGTGTGTGTTTGCGTGTGCGAGTAACGGTGACCCCACTCCAAATACTCATAGCTTGGGTAAAAGCTGCACAAGGCGGATATCTTCCAGCCGAGCCTGGGCTGCCTCTGCCTGTCGACGCATTTCACCAATTGTAGATCCTTTCCCCTTATCTGCAATTTTAATAGATGGACGGCGTGTGCCCAGGTACGCACCACGCATCCGACTGTCGTCAATAGATGGTGATGCAAACGCCAGACGGGAGAAGAACAAAGACTCATCTGGGGCAGAAGCCTCAGCATGACATCTCTCCCCCTCCAAATCTTGTAAGGCAGGGGCGGGAGAAGCATCCATTGGAGGACTAGCCGCAGCAGCCGGGTTGTCGTCCTGTGAAGGAAGGCGTGCACTGTCTGTAGGTACATAAAAGAAAACTAAATCTAGCGGGTGATGATCAGGCGGACGATTGACGTGTGCTTTCCCGACCTGCTGTCTAGCCGCCTCGCGCTCACGTTGCTCCAACGATTTCTTCAATTCCGGTCCGGGCATCGTCGGATTATATACACCGATGGCCCGGCGCTGCGGGAGAAGCGGAGCGTCCCCTGACATTATGGGAACCAATCGACGCAACGACGGTGACCATGGTTGCTCACTCCCACGCTGTTCCGCAAAGTGCCGTTTACCGCCTCGCTCGGAGTCCAACACGTAGTTGCTATTGTGAGTATCCCGTATGAGAAGCGTGTGCTGAATATGGTTGTTAATGTCTGCGGGTAAAACTGGACCGTGTCGACCCAATCCACACCCCGGCACGTGAAGATCCGTCGTGAGTGAACTCTTGTTGATCGGAAGCGGTGCATACTGTCTCCCCAGGCGCTTATGACGGCAGCCGGGATGATCGCCTGGAATCGTATTGTCGCCATACGGCGTTGGGTATGAAGAGTTACCAAAGGCAACGGAGATGTCTTCACGTCGCTGCGCCGCCATTCCTCCGTTTTTCTTTGAAAATGGTTAAAATGCCTACTCCTCGTCTTCCTCTTCCGCCGTGAAGCCACTAAAAAAAAAAAAAAAGAAAGGAAAAAAGAATCTTACATAAACAGAAAAACAAGGGTAAGAAAAGACTTAAATTTGCAAAGAATTGCACCAAACACATGCATATACACACACACACACAGAGAGAGAGAGAGAGAGGGAAGGAGAAAGATGTGAGGCTTTTTCCTTCTATCCTTGAAAGCAAAATAAAATAAAATAAAAATAATAATACTTCCAATGTTCATGTTGCATGCCCACAAATTTCCGTATGCATATCGCGTCCAACCTCGTGTTCATCCAAAGCATACTCTCTCTCTCTCCTCTCTCTCTCTCTCTCTCTCTCTCTTGATCCACAACATTTCTAGAATTCTCTCCTTATGGCCCTTCCGGCACAAACAAAAAACACATCCACCCAACATTCACACAAATACATGTAAGGGTGTGCACAACACCCTCCTTTCCCCCCCCCAACCACCAACACCCATCTATTCCCTTTGATATTCATTGCTAACTAGCTGCTACACTCAAGCTCACACAATCAAAATCCCATCTGACGCAAAGATGGGAACGCCAACATCTCACCGTGGCCAAACAAAGACGGCTTCGAACCCATGGCGCATTCCTTCACTTGTTTCAACTCTTCAGGTGTCACAGAACGAATTGCATCAATCACCTCCTCTGGTTTCATGTACTGTGTGGAGTTCTGCGCCATGGAAGTAAGGGGCAGACTTGTACCCAGGTAGTCACAGAGATCACGAACTGTTTCCAAATTACGGCTCATAAAATCGACAGCAGCGCGGTGTTTTGCCGCCTCCACAGCCGCTGCATTGTCAGTCTTAACGGATTGAATATCCCGCATGCCTGCTGTCACCATCTTGACAATATCCTGAGGTTCAGATCTTGCCGTAAAACCAATGAGACCTGCGCTCTGATACGGAAGGTAGAAAGAATGTATCCCATTGCTGGACCCACCAAATGCGCCACGAACAGTATCTTGGATAAGAACATTGTATAGCTGTTGATACACGAGGGCCGCGGCATACCGCTTAATTGAGGCCATTCCACGACCAAATGAGAGGTAACCAACCGCAACAATTGTTTCATTATCCATGTCCGGCTTAGTCCCCATTTCTTTGGCGCGATTTTCATGCTCATGTGCCTCACCGCCCGTGTATTGATTTTTCTCGGCGTTGATATCAAAGGCAGCCACACGGTTTTGTTTCTCAAACGCAGCATGATGAGGAGCGCTTTTGGAATGTGGATACGGTGTATTTTCATACTCAGCGATGAGTTCATCATGGTTAACATTCACACCGGCAATAATGACGCGTTCGGGTGTCACGTATTGGGAATAATGTTCCATCAGAATCTTGCTTGTGATGTTTCCATTGTTGTTTTCCGGCACGTGCCGTGGATTGCCGAGCGGCTCCCTGTGAAATGCAACTGTCTCCACTTTCTGCATGACGTACTCCTCGGGCTGCTGCCACTTCATTTCCTTCAGACTATTATCCACCGTGTCACGAAAGCGTTCAATGTCTGCCTCATGAAAGCGCGGGGCGGCAATGGCGGTGAAAATGGTGTCCTGCACAAGATTCAACGTGAAGGAATTCTTATCATTCTTTTTGCCCGTATTTTGGCTCTTCCACATGTCCGCGCGGGCGTCCAGGCGAATACCAATAAAGTGTTTGTCCTTCTCAAAGTGCGAAAATGCTGCCCCCGTGCTTCGAATCCCGCGGTCGAGCTGAAAAAGCGAGTTGTTGTAATTGCTTGTCGTCAGGGCAACGTGCATAAGGCCGTGCACACCCGGGCATCCCACAGGGTCGTACGCGGGCCCCGCAAGGATGTAGGCACCAACCGATACCATTGCTCCTTCGCGTTGTTGTGTAATAACGCGGGCACCGTTGTGCAGCTGCGACACCTTCACTTTCTGAGCTTCCAATGCCTTCGACGGTGCTGGTGGTGAAAAACGCACGACATTGCCCCATGGTTTTGTCAGAGGCGCCTGTCCAAACTTGTACTCCGATATAGCCCTCACCTGCAGGGCAACGGCATGGACATGGACACGGCGATACATTATTATTCCTGCTGCGCACCACTGAAGGCAAGACACACGCACACAGAGAGAGAGAGAGAGCTACGGGTCCCCTAATACAAGAAATTCTACAAAGAATGAATAGGAAAACAGGTGTGCACATAAGCAAGCAACATTACAAGAAATATGAATGCCTGTCACCAGATGAAAGCAAAAGTGCCACATATACGCATTTCCATTAGAAGGAGAAAGAGAAAAAAAGAGGAGGAAGAAGCGGCTTACCCACCCACACGGAAAAACCTACACAGTATACGTTGACAACGTCATGTGACACGCCGCGGAAGATACGCACACAAACCGCTACAAGAGCAGGATGGGTGGCAGCCCCACTGGCGGATGCACTTTCAGTGTGCCGCGAGGAATGAGAGGAAGAAGCGGCAGCGCCGTCGTGAATTTTAGAGGCCCCGATAAATCAATTTCTCCCTCCCTCGCACCGTACACGTGTACGCATATGTATGCGTTTCATTGAAAGGAAGAGAAGAGAAAATAAAAGGGATAAATTCATGCATCCGCATAACTCCCCACCCTCGCAAACAAGAGAGAAATATATAAGAAAAAGAAAAAGAAAAAAAAAGAAAGAAAAGAGCGGTATTAAATAATATCCCTATCATACTTCCAGTCCTCATCTGGTAGTTTTTCCCATCGAAAAATTGAATCCTTCACGTGTGCACCCTAAAGCCCTCTCCCCTCCCGCTGTGTACATAAATTATATGTCTTTTCTTTACTCCTGTCGTATTTACAAAAATAACCGGGTGGGACTTTACGGCCATCAACCTTCCTAGTGTTCCGTGTAGAGTGTGCCGCGGCCTATGCCAGGCACCGCAATGGGTGCGTGTCTCTGTGTTTGCCATAAGGAGGAGGGGAAGGGGTAGGAGGGGTGGGAGGAAGGGAAAGGAACATGTAAGGCTCATCTGCAGCAGGAGCATTCACTCAGACCGTAATCCCCAAGTCCATATGTGCGTGAAAGAACATTTGCGTCCTGTCCGTCTCTTCAATTCATTTTACGCTCCTCTTCCTGGTTTCTCGGATATAACGGGCAACTTCCGCACGGGCAGAGGGAAGAAGGAGAGGAAAGAAAAGAAAAAAAAAAAAAAAAAAGGAAGAGATCAAAGCGCAAGTTTGTCCTGACAGCCAAAAAGAAAAATTAAAAAAAAAAAGTTCTAGATATATACATGCATATATATGTATATGTAAGTGAGTGCCTCATTCATGCTTTAACTCATTGCTCTTGATTCGGGTTGTAATGTATGCGTACATAAAATCTCTTTTTTGTGGGTCTTGTTTTTTTTCTTTTCTTTTTTTTGATTGGAGTCATTTCCTCCTCACATGCCCTTCTAAACACCTGCCATCAATATTCTCGTGTTCAACTACGATTCTGTCATTCGCCATAAAATAAAAAAGTAAAAAATAAATATTTTATTTTATTTTATTTTATTTTATTTTTATATTCTGTTCTCATCCCTTCTCTCTTTTTATTTTTATTTTTATTTGGGTTTGCAAAAGTGTGTAAAAAAGAAAAAAAAAAAAAAGAAAGGAGTATGCGTCTTTTTCGCATGCATGCATGCATATGCACATACATATTATATTGGATTATTATATTACATTTATTTATAAATGGGTGGCCTGCGTGTGTGTGTGTATTTGTGTCTGTGTGGAAGAGAGTACGTGCGTGTATGCTTCACGGGTTATTTTCATTTCTTTTTCTTTTTTTTTCTTTTTTTTTTTTTGTTTGTTTGTGCCTCTTTCGTTCCTCATTCAAACGGATAATTATTTAAAAATAAACGCATGTCACCTCAAATCCGTCTTTTTTCTTTTCCTTTTCTTTTCCAATTGCGTGTTTTAAAAGCACTCGTTTGTGTTGTTTTTGTCCCCGCCTTTTCCCATTCTCTCCGTTCCCTTCGTTAACACAAGAGTCAGCCTCCCTCCTCTCCCTATTGTTCTCTCTCTAATACCGCCTAATGTATATATGTTTTGTGTGTGTCTGTGTGCGTGTGGTGCACACGTGTGTTTGTGTGTTTTGGGTGACTCTGTGCAAACACGTCTACGCCTCTTCCTCCTTCCCTCTGCAGTCTCGTGTTTTGGGTGCCGTTGACACAATGCATGCGCCACGATAATGTGGGACGCGTCTGTACCACTCCTGCCTGTAGACACACACACACACACGCACACACACGACAACAACAACGACAAATAGATGGGAAATGAGGGGGTGGAAACATGTATACTCACAAATGATGCTGTCAATATGTTCCTATGCCCCTTTCCCCCTTCCCTTTTTTATTTTATTTTTTAAATTACTATTGCGTGATTGTTGATAAAGTCGTATCTTTACTTTTTGGACTTCTTTCCCTTCGCGGTAGACTTTTTCGCCACTGGGGATCGTGCACGTTTGGTTCCGCCGGTCTTTCCCTTTGGATTCTTCTTGCCGCCGTCACCTTCTGCAACCTGGAGGGCGTCATCCGATGCCGGATGCGGCTGTTCCCCCTTCGCCGGTGTCTCCGTATTCTCCTCCTCGTTCTTCTCCACAGTTGCCCACTCTTCTTCCTCTTCTTCTGCTGCTACCACTACAGTCGGCTTGTCCGCAACATCAACCCCTTCCTTTTGACTCGTTGTCTCCGCCTCATCGGCCTCCACATTCTCCTTCCCTGCTGTCGTTACTGTTTGTGGCTGCTCGGTCATTTTCACTGCCTCTGCCGGCTCGTCCCTCGCATCATGCGTCTCCTGCGCCACACCCTCTTCCGTGGCTGATTCCACCGGCGGCAGAGGGTCGGGTGCCGTTGCCTCAACGGAGACTTTGACGCTTCCTTCGCGTTTTTCATGATCACAGTTTTCGCTGGCAGTTTCTGTCGTCTTCTTCACGGTATCCGCGTGCCTCGTGGAACTCTTTGACGATGACGCCGACGACGACACGGACGAAGAGGAGGAAGAAGAGGAAGACGCCTCGTCATCATCATCATCGTCTGTGACACCGATGTCGGCCGGGTTCAGCACTCGGCGTGACGAGAAGGGCGCCACCCGCCGCGGCACAACCGGCTTCTCCACGCGAGTTTTCTCAACCGTCTCGTTCTCGTGGCGCTCCTGCGGAAGCTCGCTGGATTTGTTGCCCTCACCCTTCATCTCACCGGCGTGAATGTCGTTGCTGCCCTCCTTGCTGTTACTCTTGTCGACAACCTCACTCTCATTCTTTTTCTTATTGTTGTCATTGTCTTCGTCGTCGGAGCTGCCAACATCAACACGCGCAACAGGCGGTTGGCTGTTCTGAGTGGATGCCAGCCCCTCAGCATCGGGTGTGCTGCCACCAGTACCCCCGCGTCGGCGCACCGCCTCCATCTTATCGCGCGAACGCTTCTCGCGGTCTTCCGCGGCTCGTGCGAGTCCCTCCCGCTCCTTTTCCAACACAAGTTCGCTAAGACGATGCCGCTCCTTCTTTGTCATGGACTTAAGCTCCACGTGCTTCCCGGCAATCAGCTGCCGCAGCTGTGTCTCCGTGTGGTGCCGGTGGAGGCAATTGCTGCGGGAACAGTAATTGTGGATTAAGAAGTGCGCACAGACCTGCTGTTCAAAAAGTTCCACGGGTTTGCTGTTCGCCACCTCTGAACCTTTGGTCTTGAGCATCAAAACAATACCCCCCTTGCAAAAGACATACCTCGGATTCTTTGTGGCAGGTGGTATCTCGTGCTCGCGAAGCCACACCGTGCAACGCGGTCCCGGCATTGTAGCGCACATCAACTTTTGCTGCGGGTTCATGTACATCTCGAGGATGTCAGGTGGGATGGGCGGAAGATTTGGTAACGCCTCCGGCTGATCACGCACAGGCGCCTGAAACGGACTATGGGAAAGTATGCCTCGGCCAACGCCAGCACCTCTGTGCCCCATAATGGGCGGCGACACCGTCCCCATGGCGTGTGGGAGGGGATATGTATTGGGTGGGGGCATCAACCCAGCACTGCGGCCTCCCATCGACATCATGGGGTTAAAGTAGTTGTTGTTGAACCCCGCTGAGGGGACGGAAGGCATCATACCGGCACTGTTCATCATCATATTTCCACCGGCAGGCAAATTCCCTGAGCCCATCATCGCACCGCGGTTGAAGGTCATCGGGGGCGGTTGCTGAAGTGGTGAGGCATGCGGCGGCATCGGCGAACGCTGTTGTTGTTGTTGTTGTTGTTGTTGAAGAAGCTGTAGCAGTAACGCCTGATTCAAGTTGGTGCCGGAAGCGTTAAAAGTGGGATTCTGTCGCATTCCTAACGCCTCCGCCATTCGCGAAATGCCCGTCATGAATTGCTGTGGCTGCTGCTGTTGCGCTGGCTGTGGCTGTTGCTGGGGTTGTTGTTGCTGTGGAATATTCTGAGACGGCGGAGGCGGTTTGTTGGCATCGTAGCATCGCTTCAGTAGGAAATCCTGATCCTCCATACAAACGCGGCGAAACTCATTGACGGCCGTAATGACATCCTCCGGTGTCTTTCCGCCTGGAATCATCGCTGCCGTGCTTGGGTCGTTGACAATTTGTATGGGCATGTCGAACAAGTAAAACGAGCGCGACAGTTCACGGGGAGAGGCAAAGTTGAGGATTTGCACCGGCTTCGTTTCACCCGGTGCGGGTGTGTGCCCGGGCACCCACAACGTGCGTCCTCCCGTGATGTAGAGGAAAATGCTGCTGCTCACGGCCATTCCCTACACGAACAAAGAAAAAAAAAGGGAAAAACGAAAAAAAAAAAGGTTTACACCGGCAGGGTACGCATTGCACAAATAACCCAAGAAGAAAGGGGTAAGGGACAGAGATAGAGAGAAACAGAGAATGTGGGAACACACATGCACACAGAGTGAGTGGAGGCGGGGGTACTTACGAAGAGGGAGAGAAAAAAAAAAAAAAAAGAGGGCACTGAAGCAGGACACACACACACACACACACATGCACACTCAATAATAATAATAATAATAAAGAAATGGAGGCATAAACTCATACACATACACACTGTCAGAGAGCACGATGCTTCCAAAGCATAAGGAAAAAAAAGAAAAAAAAGAAAAAAAAGAAATACCCCCTCCCCTCCCCTCCCGCTCCTTTCCCTTTCTCTTTTAGAAGACAAACGACAACAATAAGCAAACAACATTCATGCAGCCTTAAAAATCAAACCATTCCTCTTTGCATAAATTCTAAACCCCACACGTCCTTCGCTTTCATGTCCCACTAAATAAACATTCACACATATAATGTGTATGTGTAAATGTATCTACATACCCAACAGCGTTTATTATATAAATATGAATATGTTTCATTCTTCTTGTCTTTTCCCACTGTGCGGCTGTTTTCTTCAAAGGGTCCAAGCAAAAAAAAAAAAAAAAAAAGAAAAAAAGACAACAACAAAAAACAACAACAACAAAAATCCCATTTAAAACTCTTCTTTTTTTTTTTTTCCCTTATGCTTTCATCACAGCGCCAGAAGATAGGCATCATCGAGGTATTGCCTGGTCGTAACGTTGTATCCCCCATATAGCAAGATCATAGCATTCGGATTGTTTTGTGACGCCGGCAGCAGGACTCCACTAGGCATTGCACGTCCACGTGGAATTGAATGCATAGGTGCAACGGTTGTTTGTACTTGTCTCCACATGAGAGTTCTTAATGACAACTGAAAAATAGCAAACTGACGTTGCTCCTTGTATGATCCCATAACGTACATCTCATCCTGGTGCCGCAAGGCAATGTGTCCGGATTGGGGAATATCCGATAACATCAGGTTTTGTGTTCCGGCTGACGTTTGCAGGGAACGCCATTTGTATTCGACCGTGTCAAACTGATACAGTTTTGGTGACACATCCCTCCTTAAAGATGAGGCAGCAGCAATACTGCTCCAACGACCCTCACCAGCCCCGTCTCCTTCAACGTTTGTGCCAGCGGATGCACACATCCCTCCGTAAACCATGATGTAACGTCCCTTGTATTCCACAGCAGTGTGGTACGCAATGGGCGGGACGCTACACAACCATTCTTCTTCTTCTTCGTCTTCTCTACTCACCGCCGTTGCCGCGGCAGATACCGCTGCCCCTTCATACGGAAGCGATGACATTTCTTCCTCCTGTTGACGCCTTAGCGATTCAGACTGCTGTGGCCATGCCGCAGATGACCAAGTTAACTCCACTCGATTAATGTCAAAAACTCCCTCAAAAACCTCGGAAAAAATCCGTCGGCTCACTCCAAAGAGTTTCTTGCCGCCAATAAGGTAAAATCGATTACCCACTACCGTTACGGTGTGACCAGAGCGCGGTTCCACGGGCGTACCACGTACCTTCACCCGTATCCATGTGTTTCTTGTGATATGATAGAGCCACACGTCATTCAGGTGACTGTGCAGGTCGTTGCCGTAGAAAAGCAGCACATACCGATTATGTAAAACGATCATCGCGTGACCCGAACGGGGAGCAGGACATCCTCGACCGTCGTCTCCAGCACAGAAGGGTTGAACCAAATCATATCTGAGACGCTGCATTCTCACCGGGCGTGCATTTTCACCGTCCCCCACGATTCCTTCACTGCACTCCTCGTCCACACCGTCACTCTCCAGCCAAAGACGATATAAAGAGTCAAGAACCGCTTCGTTCTCCGCACACCCCCCAAATAGAAAGACATCGTCATTTGCCAACAGACATGTGGAAAAGCAACGGCCTTCAAGAGGAACAAATGAATTACTCTCGTGAGAAAGGGCTCCTCGCGCATACTCACCAAAATCTGCCGGGGCGATTTCACACTGTTGCCACTGAAATCGCGTTGTAACAACTTCGTTAACAAACTCGTTCAGACCGTAGTACTTTGCCTCATCCATCAGTCGCCTCCATTCAGTCAGGGGAAGTTGCGCAAGCCTGTTATATTCCGTACCGCCCGGTAAAGGGCCTGAGCCAAATTGTCCCGCTTCTATGATTCGTTGCTGCCGCTCACGCAGCAGGAAGAGAAGCTCACGGAATAGCCACGGATCACGGTCAAAGAAGATGTGTCCAAACTCATCCTTCTGCGCGTTGAAGCGCTCATCCTCCAGTAAATGAAAGATTGTCATCGAGAACTGAAGAAGAGTGGCCCGCTGCACATGAAAACGCATGCCCCCAATATTCAGCTTAAACTTCGGTGAAAAAGAAGAAGTGGCAACCATTTCGGCACGATGACGCAAAGATCGTTCGTGTTGCTCCATCCGCTGACGTTTCAATTGAAGTCGAGAGAATGCAGATTGACTGACACGAATATACGCCTTCGCGGAATTCTGCAGATGCTCAAATTGGTTGAGAAGAGTCTCCATGACAAGCTCGTCGTCGCCAGCGTCACCCCCGTCGTTCCCACCATTGGCGCTTTCTTCGTTCTCCTCGTTGATTCTGTTTTGCTGCTCTGCGACAAACGTATGCGTTTGAGGCTCCTTTGGCAACGGGCTTTCACTCACAAGTGGCAGCCCTTCGTCGCCCACCAATTCCGGCGTCTCGTAGAGTTTAGAGCTCATCTTTTACTTCCTCGCTTTCCCAACACACACGCTTTCCCTCTTTTCCCTTCGCTTTCTTCGACAGCTTGATGTTGCTACTCCCCGTGTGTGCTTCTGTGCAAATTAGGCAAATAAAAAAAGAAAAGGGGGGTGTATGCATCCCACAGAAAAACTTATGTTTCATTGCTGGGAAGAAGCGTTCCATTCTGTTCTTTGCGTATTAAAAAAAAAAAAAAAACCCTTCCTCCACCCATCCAAAAAGGAGGAAAAAACCGCGGCTGTGGCTGCAAAGCGGATTCACCAAAAAGAAACAGTCCGCACCTTGCCGTGTATCACCGATGCCCAACAACCTTCGGTCCAAATTCCCTCCTGAGGGGCGTGACGGTCCTTTGCAGACTACATCAAAACCCCCTTCTCTTCGTCATCCCCGTTCATTTTCTCCTACTTCTTTATCATCATCCATTTCATCGGCTAGATCCTGTTGTATCTTTTCCGCCACCTGCATTTGTATCTCCAGCCTTTTTTCATGCACCTCCATTTGACGCCTCTTCAGTTCCCTTTCCTCCTCCGCCACGGCATCCAGTTCCTTAAGTCGTGTCTCGCGTTGCATGCGTAATTGCATCTCAAATTCCATGACTTGCGCAACCGCCCCCCTTCCGCACCGCTGAAGCAGCTGCAACGTGTCCTTCATTGGAAGCTTCATAAATGTGAGGTGATTGAATTCGTAATAAATCCCCATCAGGGCATCAAGCTGCCGACGATGATAATTTGCCAGTTCCTGGTCGTTTGTCGTTCCACCCACCGAGGCACCCGAAGGAGCTGCGGCAAAGAAAGACGGTGCATTTGTTTCGTTCCCAGAGGACTGTTGAAGTGGAGGGCCGTCAGGCGCTGCAGAAGTCTCTGCAGCCTGACGTTCTTCAAACATTGTCCAAACGTCCTCGTCCCCCTCGGGCGGGTGAGAATCATTTAAATTCCTCTTCCTTTCAGGCCGCCCCTCCCGTGACACAGCCGATGCCTCTTCGCACTTCTTTTGCATTCGCTTTCGCGCCGCTTCTATTCCTTCCGGCGGGTACATGAGAATGGGGTTGCGTGCGACCATTGCGTGGAGACGAGACAGACCCTTCTCACCATAAATGACTTGTCTAAACCGCTCAATCCCGCGGATGTCACGGGGCCGCTTTTTCGCTGCCGCGGTGGGGACATTGACTCTGTCGCCATGCTGCTGCCTCTGCTCCTGACCGAAGCTGACAGCCTTCATTGTAGTTCCACTTCCTTGCGGGTCTATGCTGAATGGCGCGTGGGCCATGTTCTCTCTATGCTTGAACATTACACGCCTATGAATTCCCTTCTGCCGTTATTGAGCCTCCTCGTCGTCTCGGTCCCTCTCCTTTTATTCAAACAAGAAAGCACCGTTTACTCGCACTCTCCCATCCACCCACAAGAAGAAATGACAAGAGCCAAATACAGGGGAAAAAAAAAGACGAGGAGGGAAATCAGGTTGAAACGGAGTATACACACACACGCTGAAAGAAAAACACAAGCCTAAACGCAAACAGGCGCACATGTAACCCCGCAACTTCTACAGTTTGGTATTCCTTATCACAGTTCGAAGCGCTCAGCGGCTTTTTTACCACCAAATAAGTTCGCACGGAGCTGGCGGAAATTGAAGTCATCGCTTGGTGAACGGTCAGCCTTTGCGTAGTGATAAGGATCTTCTTCCCAACGCTCATAACGTCGCGCGTCGTTATAACCAGCATCATATGCCTCAAGCAGATCATCTTTTCGTGCAGTTCCACCAATGTTTGGTGCAAACGCAAGCCATACTTGACGCCAGAAGGGGAAATGCGTATTAGCGACAAAGCCATGCCTTCCAAAAAATATATTGTGCCGTGTTTGTTGCCTGTTATAACGATATCCCGCATAACCATGAATGTAGATGTGACGACAGTATTGGTCAAGTTCACTACTAAGCGACATCATTGTTCCCCGCACAACATTATCTGCGTCACGGAAAACCATCGGCTTTTCCGTATTTGGAGCTGTAGCCGCCATAATGCATTGCGCCAGATCGTTTACATCGTCCCACTGTGCAATGTGATGGCCAAAGTGAACATTCTCCTTCGTCTGTCTCATGTAACCTGGATCCTTGTTTGAGAAGCCAATAGTGAGAGCCAGACGTCCGTTCACAAGTTCCACCGCGTTGCGTGGAAGGAGTTTGTTGATGTACTCTGTGAATACCTCCACCCGTTTCTCCTCGTCGGTCACCAAAAATCGGTTGTCCACAATGGCATCACGAACCTTTTCAATATTGACGGCCCGCGGCCCGCAGGCAAGAGCCACGGCTGGGATGACGCCTGTCCCCGCCCCAAGCAAAAAAGAATGCGCCAAAAACTCTGCCTTTTCCTGCTGCAAAAACAGCGCCACACCAAGCGCATATGTAACAAGAAACCCGCAACCGCCAAAGCTCAATACCGCCTTGGGTGCTGGCTTCCCCACCTCTAGGAGAACAGGTGTTTTCGAGCGCACCTTCTTGGCCCATTCCTTCGGATCAGTCGGGGCCATTGTCTTTTCGGCTGCTGAATTCTTCTCCCTTCCTTTTTTTCTTTTCTTTTTGAACCTCTCACGTATGTATTTGTTTGTTTGTGTGTGTGTGTATGTGTTTCGTCTAAGCCCCTTCTTCTTCCGCAAATTGGGTGTCGCTACGCAACAGCGTATACCCAAAAAGTAATAAAAAGCAACAACAAAAAATAAGACACAGAAACCCTTGCACGTGCAGATATGTTGTACAGATCCACAGTCGTACCGAGAATATAAACAGGGTGGGGCTTATGTGGTTGTGTGAGTGCCTGCGTTAAGCAAAAGGAGGAGGTGGAGGAGAAACACATGCATGCCGCACGTGTGTATGCATGCGTGGTTCACCTGCTCGTCATCGCACTCCCACTCTCACTACTGCCCCACTTCTTTTTTCCTTTTTATATTTCTCACCTTCCTCTTGTACTCTTTTTTTTTCTTTTTCTTTCTTAAATTTACCCTCTCTTTCCATGGTGCTACGGCTCAAAGGAGGCCGCTTTAGACCGCATCTCTCGTGCTTTCACTCGACGAGGCTCCGTTCGTTTCACAGGTTTCTGCGCGAGAAGAGGATTCTCCTCATCGTCATCGACTCCAATGCTTGGACCCATCACAAGTGAACTGCTGATGTACGAAGTGGTGATGTTCGCATTCTTAATGGCGTCTGCCACCCGACGGTCCCGCACCACGGCGCGCACGTACGAACTGGAGGCTTTCCAAGGCTCAATCAAAGCGTCAGAGCACATGTTTGGCGCTGGTACAACAGAAGAGTCTCTTTTCTTTTGTTCCCCCATTGGAGGGTGTTGCGATTCTGCGTTGTGTTCCTCCCTACCCGTCTCCCCGGCGTGCACGCCCTGCGTCACTGCCGTGGAGAACATCGTGTCCACGTAATTGCCAAACATATCCATCATACGTCCCTCCTCATCAAACAAGTAGCGTCGACCCAGCCCTACTAAAAGACGCTCCCGGCGCCTTTGTTCCCTTTTCGCTAGCCATGATGCATGCGGCATCAAATAGTTGTAGCGAAGCCCGAGTTGTTTCGCCTTCTTCGCCGCCTTTCGCACAACAAGTTTCTCTGCAATAATATCGATGGGATGTGGGCCCTGTTGGTACCACTGCAGTTTCTTGTCCATAAGCTCATGCGGCCGGAACTCCTCTTGGTGCCGTTCCGCTTCCTGTTGCTCCTTTGAGATCGTTAAGTGCAGGAACTGTCGCACCTCCTTTCGTTTCATCCCGTCAATCTTCAGGCCACGCTGCCTCGCCTCCAACAACGTCCGTTCATGCTTGCTCAACTGCGCCATCGGATTACTGGACTGCCCCGCCCTTTGAAGTGCACCTTTTTTCCGCCTTTCATCGTCCTCACGCTGCCTCGCAAGTCGCGCCGCCTTCTTCTCCGCGGGGGACGCAAACAAATACGAGAAGTTGCATGCGTCGCCACGGCTGTTGGTCTCCGCCACCTCAAGATCCGCAGACTTTGGGAGGATGACGCCCCCGCCCTTTCGCAACTCCTTCATGTTGATGCCCGACATGAAACTCGACCACTCGCGACGCCAGGCATTCTCACCCTTCTCCACCTTCGCCGCGTACCGGCGTTTCGTCGTCGAGGAAGCCGCATCTATTGTTGCCATTTTTGCATCGAGGCCCACCCCCTCAATAATAATAAAAATAATAAACGACAAGAAAAACAACATTCATAAAGTTCTTTTTTTTTTT
>NW_001849490.1:132133-151948 GCF_000209065.1 Trypanosoma cruzi
CGCGTAACAATAATAATAATAATAATAATAATAATACCTCTCGCACAGCCATACACGTACAGTAAAATACATACATCTATCGGCATACTACACAAGTAACACATATGGCTCTACGTGCATGTTGTAGCGCCTTTTTCTATTGCGTCACACCCTCCATTTGCTCCTCATTTAACCTCTATTATTATTATTATTATTATTGTTTTCCCCCCTCCCATTTTATCTCTTTCGACGCATGTACACATAATTCTTTCTTTATTTTTATTTTTATTTACCACCACAATGTCGATACGGGCAATTCTTTTTAATTTCCATTTCCATTTTCTTTTGTTATTCCTTTCATATTCCTTTTCCTTTTCCTTTTCCTTTTTTTTTCCCCTCTTCTTCTGCATTTACACTTCTTAAATAAACATCCATTTCTTCCTTTCCGACTTCATATTGAAGCC
The DNA here is from genome assembly GCF_000209065.1 of Trypanosoma cruzi. Classification (NCBI taxonomy): domain Eukaryota; phylum Euglenozoa; class Kinetoplastea; order Trypanosomatida; family Trypanosomatidae; genus Trypanosoma; species Trypanosoma cruzi. The sequence goes on from NW_001849490.1 coordinate 132,577, forward strand.
GTCATCAACTCGAACGACCTTTTCTTTCTTTCGTTTGTTGCTGCAATGTGTCAGCGGGGGCTGCTATTACTCTCACGTATTCCGCCGGTTGAGGGGCCGCCACGCAATGCCGTCAGGTACGGCAGACGCACTCGACGCAACATGCCTAAACTACGGGAAACCATTGAGTCTGTTCCTGGGCCTGGTATCACGCCTAAGTTCGAGCGTCTCCTTGCCGGCACACACCGTGTTCCGTCCAACGCCGTCAGGGGCGCCAATCGTCCAGTGAAGGCAGGTTTGCACGGCTCATGGGTGTTAGAAATACTAGATAGGTGAGAAATATGCGCAGGTCCCAATGCGGAGTCGCACGCACTGCGGTTCTTTTGTAGTTGTCGACTAATTGCTTCACGGATATGTGCGCTGAATGCCACGCCCTGCTGGCCTACCGCCTTCAATTGCGTTGTGGTGGCTGCGAGTTGCAACAACGCCGTCCCACCAATATCGGTGAAGGGATTATCCGAGAGGTCAAGCACCTCCAACGATGGGTGACGCTCAAGGACGGAGCACAACTCGCGAACGCCATCGTCATGAATGTCATTGTGGCTTATATCCAAGAAGCGAAGAAAACATAATCTCGGTAGCACTAAAACAAATGGTTTCATATCTACATCATTCAAATTCATGCTTGCAAGAGCCATCGATGAAAGATCACGCTCAGGTCCAACGCGAGACAAGACGTCCAGCAGTCGTTCATTGGGTCTAATACGTTGCTGCAAACAATTCACTACATACTCGGAACGCAGTGAGGACTGCATTGCCGGGGGGAAAACAAGTGCCTCATAGCTTTGAATACACGGTAACAGGTGTTCGTCCAGATGCTTCCTAAAGGTTAAAAAGGCCTCATCTCGCGATCTTGCTACAACATTGTGATACTCTTTTAAAAAGACCATTCGCGTCATTGCAACCAACATCTCCATTCCCTCATTGGGATACAGTTCCTTGTAAAGTTCTTCCATCGATTGATAACGTGACTGATTGGCGGGGTCCAAGTTCGTTCTAGCCCCCCCATAATAACCCCCGAATTTGGCACCTTGAACGCCCTGACTTTCAGTTGCTGCGTTTTCTTCCTCTACTGGCAACATGGGGGTGTCGACATCGTAACTGTCATCCACCACAGGTTTTCCTGGGGAAGAGCATAGATGCAGCGGTGTGTATGCCGTTTCCCTCAATGAATCTTCTAAAGGGTCGCTGATCGTGACGCGTGTCTCATGCTTGGTTCCATGCCCTCTTCCATAGCCGCTCTTGTCCGACGACCTAATTTGATGAATAAAATTGTTGTTGTTGGTACTGTTGTTATAGGAGTCACTGCATGCAAGCGCAACGGGTAGTGCGTAATCCGGATTGGGCATTTCCCCCACTTCGCTTGAACTTTTATTTTCCACTTCTTCCATCACTCGTATGGAGGAACCTGGAATAAGACCGTACTGTGTTAGGAGTTGCCTGGATTCATTGATAAGCTCGGAAAGGACTTTGTATGATCTCTCCAGCGTTCCACTTGGAAGAAACTCCATGCCACGCACCAACCGAATATCTTCCCTTAGCATCGTCAGGAGAAGTTCAAAAATTGTCTGGTATTGTATGCACATTGCGCGGTAGTTGACACCGCCGTTCAGGCATTGGCATAGTTCGGATGCCGCAACATGCAGTTCCCGCTCGTTCCAGTAGGTTGGCCAATGCGGCCTGCAAAATGGGGTGAGTGGAGGCAATGGATCCACAGGGACAGAAGCATGGCCGTTTTCGCTTGGACTGCCAGACTGAAACGACATTTTCGTCTCGGAATTCACGTATTCCGCCGTGAGGCCGTTAAAAAACGTGGGATGACTATTCGAACTGTGCAACGCCTGCCGCTGCAGTGCGGCATACTTCGTGTTGATGTTCGCCACGAGTTGCTCCAACTTCTCCAGGTTGACTTCCGCGTGTGCGGTGTGTGGGGGCTCGAGCATCTTTGACGGCGGGGCGACAATTCACCGTGCCACCCCGCCACAACAAACAAAAAAATAATAAAAAAAAATAAAAAAAAATATCCGAATGCCTGACGGATTGCCGCAGAGGAGCCAGTGAGCGTTTGATGTGTGTGTATGTGCGGCGGAGAGAAAAGGACCTCCAACACAAAAAGAAGAAAAAAAGAGAAAAAAAAGGGAAAACAAAAAACATAAACAAACAAACAAACAAAAAGGCAGAAAACATCAAAACAGAAAAAAAAAAAATCAAACAAATAAATAAAAAGAAGTCGGAATACACGCGTATCGTTTGATTGCAGAACAGGTCATGTGTGTTACATCGCATAGATTTGAAATACATGCAAATATAAAAATAAATATCAAATACCACAGATATTAAAGGTGCACGTATAAAAGACAAACAAACAAAAAAAAAGAAAAAAAAAAAAAGGGAGAGGCACAACTCAAAAACCCAGCACGTATCCTACACACGCATATATACATACATACATATGAGTACATATTTCAAACAAACAAGCAACTTCATCAAAAACCATAACAGGGGCCCCTTGCGACTCCAACCATCCACTCTCCCTCCTCATTTCTTGTTAATGCCATGCACTTGTTGCTCCATTTGCAACAATTGCTGCAGATAACATAATGAAAAGGATTTGTCCATGTAAACTCCTTCTTCCTGTTCTTCCCGGCCCTTCCGTCCCCTTACTAAAGAGCATTCTCGGACTCATCAGGCGGGCCACTCTGCTCATCCTCCTCGTCCCCATATTCACTCGTAAATTCTTCAGAGCTCAACGACATGGCATCCGACATGAGGCGGTTCCGCACAAATGCCACGGTGCCATGCTCAGTCTCAACATCCCCGGAGGAGGTCCCTGCTGAATATGCCTGCTGCGCCAGCCGCCGATTTTCCTCCAGGAGCGCGGCATTTTCCTGCCGCAACTCATTTTCTCGGATTCCCCACTCCTCAATTTGTTTCTTCTCCCGTATTTGGAAGCGCTGAATTTCCCTGCGGTAATTTTCCCGCTCCGACTCCGCCCTCTGGCACTTCTTGACCATCTCATCGTAACGCCGTTGAATTTCGCCTGCCACCCGTTGCATTGTCTCACCTCTGCTCTTCTTTTCCATCGCCACGCGATCCCGTCGACCACAAAGCATGCATGCTTCCTCTGGATGTGCAGGCGCCTGCAGAGGCGGCTTGACGCCTTCCTTGACCAAGCCACTGTTTGCGAGAGCATTCATACGGAGTGTAATGTGCCGCAACACCTCCGTTACATCGTGCACCATGTCCCGAAGAATTTTTGGGGTCATTTCGTACTCACCGGGTGGATTGTACTCAATTCGAAGGAACGCTGAAATGTCAAAATCGGGACTATACATCGCGTTAATCTCATCCGGCGAACAGTCCGTCACGCCCATGTCCGCAAGATCTTTCCTTGTAATAAACTGGACCCGTTTCCTGAGATCATCCGTCATTTCCGCCTCCAAGCCTAACGTCTGAAATTCATATGGTGCCGCTTTTTCGTGTGGGCTCTTCTCATCCGGGGACTGAGGGGCCTCCGAATCGGTTATCTCCCCGCCCAAACCCGACGGTTGAGCGGAGGTGGCACCCGATTTCCCTTGCATCTCATTCCACCGTGCAAACAACTCAAACACGTGTTGACGGTGTTTTTTCTCAACCTCGTAGGAGCCCACAGCATTGGCAATCTCCGCCCACCTCATGGACGCTACCTTTGACGTCGGTCCGAGGGGCGGCAAGGCAATACGATCATACAGTGGCTCACATGTCACGTCCACCACCCGCAGCGCCTCTGTTACTGCGGCAAGAAGGCGATAGGACTCTGTATATAATTCTTCCTGTGAAATTTGTTGCTCTTCCTGTCTCACACTATTCATGTGTATTGTGGGAGCATCATATACTTTCGGTTCATCACTGGGCTGTGCGTTCTGATGCTTATATAATTCTTCAAGGCCCTTTGTTGTCATTTTTGTATAATCCTCCTCCAATTCCATCAAAAGACGCAGATGCTTATGAACCGGGTGTCGGGAAAAATTCTTGTCCTTCAACTTCAGACGATCAATGAGGGTGTCGTACTTGGAAGCTTTCTGCTCAAGCTCAGCATTGGCGCCACGCATTATCTCCTCCTCTTGTTTCAGTTTTCTCACTTCCTCTCGCAACATCATAACTTCCTCCACATCCTCTTTAGAGGCCTGAATTAGTTCACGGCGTGCTTTTGCCTCACGTCGAGCCTGATCCTTACAATAACCAATAAGCCAGAGGCAACTTGAGATGACATCCTTGATAAGAAGGCGAAGGACATCCAATAAGGCACCACGCTCCTTGCATGAACCGGCCACCTGCCGTATAATTTCAACGAGACCCACATCGACAACTTCCATGACTTTCTCTGCGGCCTCGATGTATTTCCGATGGGCAGAATCCGACTCATTTAAGGCCTTTAAGTCCATAATCCTTTCCACATCCGCTAAATCCCTGTATACAATGAGGTCATCGTTTTCTGGCGCCTCGGGCAAGAGAATTTTCGCAGTCTCCCTGTCTGCCAACACAGCGAGGGTGTCTGGAATCTCCTGAAACATACGATCCAGGGCGTCTGCAAGTAGATACACCTGCGCGCGACCGGTAGCTTTGACTGCAGGAAACACAATAGAACTCCTCTTGGGAGCGCCACTCGAGGCATCCTCATCTAACTGATGAAGCCTAGAGCCAGGAAAGGTGGGATCGCTAACGGTTACCCACAGAGAACGTGGAATGCGTGAAGACTCCCACGATGCAATACGATCAATGATGGCTTGACGTGAGGCACTCATTTGCCGTGTACTGGCCCCTGGCCATGTTTGTTGGACCTTCTCATATTCTTTACTTACAGCAAGTACGGCATCTAGTGCGGAAAAGACGGGGTTGTATGACGGATGAGGACGTGGGATGCCAGCCACTGTATCTGAATGCACACCACCACCAATTTCAGGTCGTCGTCGTGCGGAGGCATAGGAAACAAATTGGTCAATGATACCGGTATCATCTCCCATGCCGGTAGAAAGTGTTAACGGCACATTTAAGGCAACCGCCACGTTTTCAGGGGAATCTCCTGCATGCGAAGAAGGAGAGAAAAGAGACAATTTCTGTCTTACTTCCCTATTTTCTTTGCGTGTCGGAGGTGGCGCCAAAACGTGAGAATGACATTCCTGTTCTGGCCGCCAGTTCAATTTTTTATCTTCAGAGTCCAGCAAAGTAATAGGGAATGCCTCACGTGGTCTCAAATCTTCATCGTTCTGTGATCTGTTAAACACTTTTGCTTGCAGCATTTGATCCACATAGGGCGGCTCCAATCGTGTTACTTGTGTGCGTAGATCATCCAACTTCTTATTAGGAAATTTTTTCAGATCTTCCAATACTTCTTGGGCTTTTCTCTTTGAGGCCATCTTAGAGGCCAAGGCACGCCCTGTATGCAGAAGCTTATAGAGAGTTTGGGGAGTAATGCGATCATCCAAGTTCGCTGTCTTCTTCGGACGCTCCGTTTCGATGGACCCCAATACCGCTTCTATTTCGCTGGAAGGATCCGCAATCAGCGGGAGGTTTCTGCAGAGCATTCCCACAGTCTCCTGATGGATGGCCGCTGTGGAAGCCTCCACTTCACCCCGCAAATCCCCTCCCGCACTCGCGGTTAAGCGATTCACGGCTGTTGGTACATTGGCATACATCCGTTCCTTTGGCTTTGTCGCGTAGCGGAACTGCAAACGATTCATCACCGGATCGTCTTCCGCCGCAGGCAAAAGACGTCGTTTAGGCAGTTTGACTCCTTGCAGAGATGTCCTCAAACTTGAGCTGCTCGTGCTGCCCTGCATTTTCATGGACCGCGTCTGTGTTGTTACAGAAAGAACGGTGCCGAGAGGGCCTCCGCTAGAGGAGGTGGAGTTGTCATTATCTTGCAGGCTCATTCTTCCGCGTGGCGTGAGGCTGCTACCAAAATCAATCGGATTTGAACTCATTTCGCAAGACGGTGGGTGTAAACTCGGGCGTAAATAAAATTCCCACCACTTTTTTGCTCGGTCTTTATTGAAACCCTTCTCGCTTTCCCTGTCTATGTGTATATAGGGTAATGTGCGAGAGCGCTGTGGGTGGTGGTGGAGTAAACACACACGCCGGTTCCAGACACGATTGCCTTCACGCGGTGTGTACTTTAATCTGAATGGCTAATGTTGACGACGGCTCACACAAATAAAGAGATATCGGGAAGCAAGAGCAAAACAACAACAACAAAAGACAAACAAACAAGGAAGCATGTCCCCACATACGGGCAAACGGGAAGAGTGAGTGAGACAAAAAGAAAACAGAGGCTCACGTGCGTACAAATGCAGAAACACAAACTCGTCAACGAAAATCTGCGAGCGCAGATGCACCAAATTTCAGCGCACAGAAGTCCCTCCACCAATAAATTCACGCATTCGCCGCGCGGCGTCTTCAAGTGGAGGGTTTTCAGATGGTCGCTTCTGCACATCGGTTCCGAAGGAGGTGATTTGAATCGCAAGAGAAGGCTGAAACACGTACATCTTGGGGTCTACAATATACTTGTCCTGCGCCTCCGGATCGGACTCCACAATATTGCTAATATGCGTGTCCACTTGCCATGTCATTGGCGTTGACAATTCAAGACAGCGTTTTGCAGAGATGTGATGAATGACATATGCGGTAAGTTCACGATGGCCCTGATAGGCAAGGCGAATGCCGTCGTCAATGAATGGTCGAGGTGGCTTCTCCGCGGCAAGAAGGTCCAGTCCACCCAGATGCACAATGCCCCAATCTGCTGGTACCCTTTTCCACAGTGGCCCCAGCAGCCGACCAAACTTGTGGTGAAACTCAACGTCGTCTTCGAGCACCAACGCACGTGTGCGTCGCTCCGCCACAATCATCTCCCATATCTTGCGGTGCCCAAGCGCACAGCCAATGGCGCCGCGTGTGAGATCCATTCCAAACAGCTTCTCCTCCGTGGGAAGAAGAAAGCGGGTATAGCCAAGATCTGTAATGACACCGTCCCTATGCAACGCCTCCACATCAAGCGAGTTCCCATCGACGCCACTCACCCGGGTAACCTTTGCGGGCGGCTGTATAAACTTTTCAAGCCCGACGCGAGCAATTTGCCGCTGAACATGGGCCCAGCGGTCCCGTCGGCGGTCAAGGTTGAGCACATAACACGCATCAAAGATGTAATGGCGTCCGGGGGAGCAGCGCAACATTGAGATAAATGTTGGAGGTGTCTTCTAAAGTTGCTGTTTATATCTATGATGTTTCTTTTTCCGCTGTATATATATGTTTGGCGGGAACAACGCCCGACGCAGCAGGAAAAAAAGTTGACTCCCACTCCGCTCTCTCTCTCTCTCTGGGCAACCTACCCGCCTTCTTTTCGTCAGGCCGTGGGTATCGTGTTTTTCTCCTTCAGTCACAATGCCCCACCATACACGCACAAAGGCAGAACAAACAAAAATGAGAGTCACGGCAGCCGAGATGCAAAATGCAGAGAAGTAACACCAAAAAAAAAAAAAAAAAAAAAAAAAAAAAAAACGTAACAACATGAACAAAAAAGGAGGTGGATGCAGACAGCTTCCGCTCCTCAAAATGGCGATGTGTCGTCTGGAAATACAATCCAAACCTTGCCCCTCTCACTCAGCCCCAACACACACACAAACACAGTGCAACGTTGATTTTTTTCTTCTTTTTCTTTCCAATCATCTCCACGGTCGTCAAATATAAGAAACAAACAAACAGCAACAACAACAAAGAAAAGATTGTGCTTCGTGTTACTCTTTTCGCTGTTTCTGTGTCAATTGCTCATCATTGTTATGCATGGCGCCCTGATGACGTCGCTTCGGTCCCCAGTTCGGCGCATTTGGAATGAACTTGGCTACACCCGTTACAGCGCCGCGAAAATCAAACCGTCGGTCGTATGAAAAATCGGCCCCGTCAATTGGCTCCAGCAAAAAGACACCAGCACCCCTCTTCTCTTCTTCCCCCGCCTTCTCGTTTATGGCCTCAGCTGCTGTGGCGCTCAATACAGCTGCTTTCGCCGCATCACAACTGCCCTTCTCAGCATCACCAGATGCCTGTTCCTGCTCCCTTTTCCACTGCAACATCACACGGACAAGAACGTCGGGCGGACAGTCCGTTTTAAGCCCCGATGGGGCACAATGAACTTGGCTGCATCGATATCCCATTCGCCCCAGTGCGCCCACGAGTTGTGGCGTGGGTGGGCATCGCACCTTCACAAAGGAGGCAATGTCGGGAATTTGATAGAACAGCGGGGTGTCAGGCAACTCTTCCATGGCCAGACGCACCAGACCAGCAACACGTGCCTCTGCCGTAATCTGTTTTGCGGCACCACGCCGCTCCACTTCCTGCAGGAGTTGCAAAAGGAACGAAACGCAGTGCGTTGGGGCAGCGTAAATTGGACCCGACAACGTCAGAGAAGCACCACATACATTGCAGCAGTGCGTGTTTACACATGGAAGCATATGCCGCAAACTACAAGATGTGATTTTTGGATTCTCCTGCCTCAAAGGTATTGCAGGAAAGCGTTCCCTCCCAAGCGTATCAGCCCTACATTCCGCATGGTCATTCCCCATATCATTGCCCTTGGAAGCATCATTTATATTGTTATTATCATTATTGTTTCCACTGCTAATAGAACTCTTCAATAGATCGTTGTTGGGCATTTTGTTTTTCTTTCGTGCACACTTCTTGTCTCGCATACGAGCAACTGCCATTGGGCGCACCCAGTACGCTGGGCAATGACTACACTGCAGAAGGTACCCCAATTTGCATGGACTGAGCTTTACTTCCGCTGGTTGCGTATAGACACGAACAAAGCATCGGACGTAAAAGTCAATGTGCAGTGAGAGCAGGGGTAAAATATACCTGCGGTGTTTATTTGCAACGCGCTCCAACGCGGCAAGAAGAATTCTCACAGCCATTTCATGACATGCAGCATTCTTTGTAGGGATTGTGTTGTATTTGGCATGACATGTGTCCGGGTGTCCCCCACACAAAATGGCACTGTCTGTGCTTGTCACAAGCAGCAATCCCCCTTCCTTGATACACCGCATAGCACCATCCAAAAAGGGAGAGGCTGAACCGTATGGATCCAAATCCACCACATCCATCAGCTCCTGTTGCAGCAACGGATGCGCCTCGTTCACGCTGGCGTCATCATTAGAAGTGGTGATGTTAGTCGCCATCTGGGATGGTATCGCGCAAAAACGGCGTCCAGCGTACACGGTGGAGTTTGCGGCCAGACGAAACATCAAATCATTCGCGTCGTCCAGATTTGGTATCACCGCACCACCAGCTTCGATTTCTCCAGTGGCCTCATCCACACGAATGCCCTCCGGTGGGAAGTTTTCTGTCAGTGTCGGCCTGGCGCAGGGCACACCGTTAAACTCACAGTTACGACGGATGCATGCAACGGCGTCGGGGTCGAGGTCGTTTGCGATGATAAAACGAACACCAGGGACCTCGTTGTAGTAGCGGATGGCCCGGAGACCCGTTGCACTCAGCGCCTCCAGAATAGTGATGCCATCACGCGTGCCCCCCTTGCGGCGAGGCTCTTCGCGGCGTAGATGTGAAAAACACGCCAGTGCACATACACTCAGGTCACGATTGACCACCTGCGCAGGATTGTAAAAGACGGCCTGACCGTCATCGTCAATGTCATCTGCATCGCGATGATCGCCTTGTCTCTTCGTGCAGTCTGCATGCTGGCTGGCTGAAGTGCCTTTGACGTTCGCCGGTGGAAATAAAACGGCCGCTGTCCCCTCCGTTATCTTCTCAAACCCACTGACGGGTTCCTTCGCAAGTCCCTCCGCATTAAACAGGCCGGAACGCATTTTTCCTTTCCCCCCCCACCGCAGTTCCACAGCCGCAACCAACAAGCGTACACTGTCCCACTGCGGGGGAAGGATCGCACATTGCCCATTCATGCGTACACATTTAAAAGGAGGCAAGACGTACAAAAAAAAAAATACCAGTAAAGTTATACAGAAACGTAGTGAACACATGCGTAGATATGTTTTCTTTTCTTTCATATGTTTTCTGCCAATCTCTTTTTTCATCGCCTCTCATCACTTCACCTGATAAAAACTCTCGTGTTACATTTTTTTCTTTTCTTTTCTTTTCTTTCGTTATTCTTCCCTCGTGTCTTACAACCTCTTTCCATTTAAAAGGAAAAAATAAATAATTCAAAAGGAGAGCCACAAGAAACTTCATCCTTCTCGCCTCCCCGCTTTTCACCGTGCACAATGAATAAAACAAATAAAATAAAAAAAAAAAAAAATGCACCTATACATTAACATTACCACAGCTCTCTCTCACTCTCACTCTCAACATGTGTATACATCCAATCTCTACTGGCATTTGCAATGCACAACACGGTAACCCTGTTCCTCGTACTCCTGTCGCGAGACAGTTAAATGTGGGAACATGGACGTTCGCGCCAGCATGGAGCCACCGAGCCAGGCACTGTAAATGCGACACTCCACATCATGCACGCAGATTGGTGTCACCGCCTCGCTGGCATGGGTCTCCCTGTATAGCCGGGTCACCTCCGCCTCTATCCGCTCCCTGGTGCCTGGGAAAGAGACATTTCCACCCGCAAGAACGATGTGTGCAAAAAGGGATGGCCGCATTGCCGGTTGACAGTTATTGATGGCGGCAAATGACAACCAACTAATTCCCATAGGGAAGGAAGGATTAAAAATCTCCCCCAATTCGGTCATGTAGCGTGATTTAGGAATATACTCTTCGCCCATAATACCAAAGTTAAAAAGGACTTCCGTCGTAAGGTGGCGATGCTCCGCCAGTGGGATGGCGTTGCCGTCTGGAAGGAAAAAAACTTCCTCCGTTGCCGGCACCGGAGAGCTGCCCGGCCGCTGAGCACTGCTGCTAAAATTGTAATCAAACGCCGCTGCGTTTCCTAAAGTTCCGAGAGAATGTACAGGACTGTAAACCCCAAATTCATTCAATCGCACGTAACACAGCTCCTCCTTGGCTTTATTTAAAACTTGCATTTCAACCGGGGTGCCAAAACTGTACCCTTCCTGCCGTAACAGGGAGGCGAGGTAGTTTGTCAGGGTTTCTCCTGCAATCTCACTTTCTGTCACATGACGACCAAGTGCATAACCCTCATGCACAGGAACCGCCATCGTGCGGTCTTTGCCACTATCAAGCACCAACCCTGTTGTCAGACCGTATCCATACAGACTCAGAACCTGAGACGTTCCTAAAAAGAGTGAATGTACATGAAAAGTCTCCATCATGAGTTCCAATGTCTTCTCCTTTTGCGCCGCTGGGGTGTTCACTGGCTGCGGTACAACAAAGCAGTGACTCTCCGGTGTTACCCGCATCTCTGAGAACATCACGTGACTCCACAACTTTTCCATGTGTTCCCAGTTCACCACAAGGCCATTTTCGATAGGACTACCAACAGTGAGCATTCCACGCTTCACGAGCGCCTCCTCTCCAATCTCGTACTCATTCATCCCAGCAGCCATCGCCACGCCTCGGTTGCGGGGGTGACCAACAAGGGCGGGGATGTCAAGACGCGGCCCCTGCTCATCCGCGTATCCCGCACGCAGACAGTGCGAACCGGTGTCCAAGATGACAACAGGGACACGCTCCCTTGTGGTTTCCATTTCTTCAACTACACAACGTCTCCTTTTTTTTTTTCTGGTGTGTGAGTGTCTGTGTTTCCCTTCTCTTCTCTATTTTCCCCAGCCTTTCCTTCTCCCCCTCCTCGCTACTTCCTTCCGACCTCTTCTTTTCTCTCCCTCTCCCACACAAACGTTGGAGAGATACAACGAGAGAGAAAGAGGATGTGGGAGATGGTGTTTCCCCCGCGCCCCCCTCTGCCGGCTGTTGAAAAGTCCTTTGGAAAGCACAGAATACAGAACGGACCAACAGCCAAAACGCCGAGTAAAAAAAAAAAAAAAAATGAGGTCATCAATCAACAATGCAGTCCTCTCGTGTTTTTTTTTTCTGTGGTTTTTCCCCGAGTTATTTTCTCCTCTTTGCATGTGGTCTTCAGGGGACGTATGTGCTTGTGCCCCTTCCGCAGAGAACACACATTCCTCACTGCACTGGACACACCGTGGCGTCACCACGACACAGACAAACCAACCAGTAAATAAAAACACAAACAAACAAAAAAAAAAACACGTGCAGAGCACTTAGGAGGAAACACCCGAGCCGTGCTTCTTTGCCCACGCGTCAAACTTTTCCAAATCCGATCTTTGCACACTACTTTGTGTGCACGCCACACTTGCCATGATGTCCTTAATGGTTACCTGCGGCCGCTGCAGTAACCCACCTGTCAACTCCATCGGGCTGCCAGCACGCTCCAGTTTTTCAATCAACAAACGTATCGGCCGCATCACTGCCTCACGACACACCACATCAATGTCAGCACCGGACATGCCTTCCGTGAGTTCTGCGCAGAGGTTCCAATCCAGATCTGGTGCTGAAGCAGAAGGGGTTAGAATTTGTCGAAACATCATCGCACGCGCCTCATGGGATGGCAAACCCACAAGAATGCGTTTCTCCAAACGACGAAGCATCGCCGTGTCAAGGTCCCAAGGTACATTGCTTGCTGCCAACACAAAGACGACATCTCCGCCTCGCCTCTTTGAGAGACCGTCCATCTGAATAAGAAGCTCTGTTTTCATCCGTCGTGACCCTTCATGCATACCTTCACCAGAGCGAGAAGACATGAGGGAGTCTATCTCGTCAATAAATATGGTGCTCGGTGCATAATGCACTGCAAGATCAAACAACAGTCGGACAAGCTTCTCACTATCACCACGCCACTTGGAGACCACGCTGGAAGCAGATATGTTAAAAAACGTCGTCCGGCACTCTGTTGCCACAGCCTTCGCGAGAAGGGTTTTGCCGGTACCAGGTGGTCCAAAAAGAAGGATACCTTTCCAGGGTCGTAGTATACCTGAAAACAACTCTGGGTACTTGACAGGCATGACTACTGCCTCCTTTAGCAACTGCTTCGCTTGATCTAACTCTGCTATGGTACTCCAACGAACATTGGGGTTAACGTCCAAAATTTCCCGCTGAATGGTCATGGCCAATTCCTGCTGCTCCACCGAAAGGAAACTGGGAAGTGGCTTCAACGCACGTCCAAAAAACATATCTTCATCTTCTTCAATCCCATTACTATTGCCCTGAGGATCTGGCACAACATCTACACGCATTCCTTCCACAGCCATAAGTCCGGCTCCATTTCCCGCTAATTTCTTCTGATTTTTAATTCGGAGACGCTGAGGGGAGAGTGGCGTGGGTGGCCTCTGGGCAAGCGCCAAGCCCCGCGCAATTGTGGGCGGCTGTCCTCCAGGACGTTGTGTCTCCTGTAGGCCACCGGGTGGTGCGCTCCCTAAATTTGCGACATTGGCGTAATTGACCTTGTTATTGTTCGCGTGGGCCGCCGCTCGTCTTGCGGGTGCGCCAGGGGAAGCAGTTCGCTGCCGCCGCACCGCCACGCACTCCCCATTTTGAGCCTCCCTCCAAACATCTTGTGCACCTTCCACAGCCCGAAACAACTTTACTCGACGATTAAACCGAAACTCAAAGTACTGCTCGTACTCTGTAATGATGCTAAGGAGGTCTACGTTGTCTGCGGGGCAAAAATGTTGCAGCGAAACGTGACTTTCCTGCTGCAACGTCTGCAGCGTCCCGGTGTAGCCTTGATCAAGTAGAAATTGCAAAACAAGTACAATAGCACCCTTTACACGCTTCAAACGAATCCTCTCTTCTTCTTCACGAGCCTTTTGCTGCACTTTTATAGCTTGCAGTGATGAACCCGGGGCACCGTCAGGATTGTTAGACAAGGGCTGAAGACGCTGAGGATTTCTTTGCTGCATCTCATTTATCCTTCCTTCTCTTTCCTTCTTTCTCTCTCTCTCTCTCACTCTCTCTTTTTGCGTATGTATAAAAGGATGCATGAACACAAAGACACATGCCCGAATAGAATAGAAAACAACAACAACAACAATTAATACACCACGCACCCGCAAATGCAACAAGTGATCTTGCAAAGGAATACAACAACAGCAACACCCACAGAGCGTGCAGTCTCTAACGCAGACTGCCAAACGGAAACCACAAAGAAAAAACCAAAACAAAAAAAGAAGAAAAAAAAAAAGGAAGAAAGAAGGAGATAAGACAGAAATAAAACAACTCCATCCCTTTTTTTTTTCCTTTTTGTTTTGTCTTTCTATTCGTTTTGGTTTTTTCTCGAGTGAGTGAGTGAGTGATTGAGTGAGTGTTATCGTGCGAGGGGAGAGAGGAAGGTCTTCACTAAAAAAAAAAAAAAAAAAAAAAGGGCAAGAAGAAAATTCCCACGGTAAAATAAATAAATAAATAAATATATATATACCAATGCCAATATCAATATATGTATATATTGTGGAAGAAATCGTTCTGTTTCCTTCCCTCAACCCTCACTCACACACTCGCCCTCGCCCTCGCCCTCTCTCTCTCTCTCTCTCTACTCCAACCGTTGCCCGCTCCTCCGGTCAGTTGGGTCCATTTCGTCTTCGTTGCTTCCTTCCTCCACGAGTGGCTGCTGGTAGAACTCCTGATAACACTGACAAAAGGATGAAAACAAATACAACAGGAAATAAAAAGTCGTTTCATCCTTTTTTTAATTTTTTAATTATTTTTCCTTCCGTTGTTGTTTACGAGCTTCAAGTCGCTTCGTTTCAGAAGATCGGGCATATGATTGTGTGGCTTTGTCGAAATATATATATATATATATATATATTTTCTGGCTTCCTATCGAATTAAGCAGAGACGGGTTTTGGCATCATCGGCGTCGTGACGGTGTCCACCCAAAGCAGATCCGACAGCACCCAACGACCATCCGCGTCCAGGTAGTAACACAACAGTTTGCGCATAGCCGGTGGACACTCCGCGATGTTCTTTGGGATACCAATCATGTCCGAGATGCCTGGGGGGCATGCGAGCTCTAGATGGCGGCCGGTACACATCCGAACAAGAAAGTCAAGTGGAGCCAAAATCGTCTGGGCGTTCGACATGGCAAAGAAACGTGCAACTGCAATTCGCTGGTACTCACTCTCATGGCCCGTGATACGCTGGTAATACCAGTCAAAACTGGGATCGTAGCGTTGCGGGGGCGTCACAACGTCAATCGAAGCCACAGCGCACGCGACGGCACTAGCAGGTATGGTTGGTAGGGGGCGTCCTCTGAAAGTAATAATTGTCTGGCCCTTCAACTGTTTCTTCCCCTCCGCGTTATCCGTGGCTGAATCCCCTACTTCCCCCATTTTCAACTTTGTCTCAGACGCTATCTCATGATCCGTGGTGGACTCTTCCCGTCTATCACTAGTGACGCTGGGGCCTCTTCTGCTCCCGTCCCCCGCGTTAGCTGGCGGGGGAACGACTATGACCGACAGCTGGGTATCATCGCAAAAGTGAACCTCTTTCATATTATGACATTCATGGAAAAAAATCATTTTTGTTGACAGAATATAATCATTTGTTGCAGCAATACGGAGTACGTTGGAGTCAAATATCCGCTGCTTGTTCCACATGTTGTACATGTTCTCGGCAAGCTCAAGGGAGATGGGGATGATCTGCGCCAATGCCTCCGCTACTACTTTTGAGGTTCGGAGTCCCTCTTTCCCTGACTTTGCCGCAACCGCCTTCACCTCATCGGCAAGACCCTTTGGGCTAATGGCGTACTGCTTGGTCAAAAGTCCCTTCAGCTGTGCAAGAGCACCCGCAAAGGGAACAATTTTGCCAAGGGGTAACTGTGGCTTTGCCGCCTCTGCAAGTGTCTCGCAGAGCACACCAAGACCGTAGTACGATTGATGCACACCTTGAAGGAACTCATTGGCACTGCACCCACCGCTTCTCTCAGCCCAGCGATCAAACGCACGAAGAATTTTGTTCTCAGACACCCCGGTTTTACTCGAGACGCCCGTCTGAAATTCTCCCTCAGCATCCTCCTCACGCGGAACATCGGGCGCTTGCCTCGTGGTTCGGCCTCGACGCAGAAACAGTCTGGTTGCATTGTCACCGCCGGGGATCGACGGGCGCCCCATGGAACGGCCTTCATTTTTATTCGTACCCCTGGGGCTTTTAAGTAACGGGACGGCCTGGAGGGCGCGACTCTCCATGGCCGTTTGAGCAAACACGGCTGGGAAAACACTCCACGCGGATGCCAACAGGGCATTTCGCCACCCAACGCGGTAGCCGCGGCTGCCAGAAAGCAGCGGCATGACTGCAGAGGACCGACGCATGTTGCCCCCTTTTTTAAATATTTTCTCTTCTTTCTTTTTTAGTGTGTTTATTTACTGCCTCCCTCTTCTTCTTTGTTTTTGCCGCACGTTGGTTTCGTCGCTGTTTCCACCACCCTTCGTTTTTCGTTAATTTCAGTCTCTCCCTTCTCGTCTTTTTGTAACTTTTCCCTCCCCCTGCTTCTCTTCCTCTGCTTCCTTACACGCCAGCAAAACACACGATTGAGAGAATCTGCAAGAAGGGAAGAGGCAAAGAAATCGCAGAGAGCATGGACAAAAAAGAAGCAGCAAAGAGTAAAAAGAAACACACACACACACACACATCGACTCATCCATGCACACGCAGAGTAAATGCATAAATGTTCCTCTACTTTAATCAGCAGGCGGAGGGAAACAAACAAACAAACAACAAGAACAACAGAGTCGTACGCATAATAGAAAAGTTGTAAAAAAAAAAAGAAAAAGAAAAACAACCCTTAAAAAAAGAGCAAAAAAAAAAAAAACAGCAGCAGCAGCAAGAACAACATGTTGTCATAGTCGTGAAGGCGCGGTGATGCGTGGACCAAGTCGCACAAGGAACATTTGAGTGTCATGGACCTTTTGTTGTTTATCAGCCTCAGTATCTGTATCCGCCAGAATGGGTTGGCCATTCAAGCGCCGCTCAATGACCTGCTCGCGTGTGAGGCCAACCACGTCCATCGTGCAAAGTCCTTCCAGTTGCGCATCCATAATCGGCTTCAGTGGAATGTCCAACGCGGCTTTTCTTTGCAGGTGGCTAAGTTCCTCCATGTACACTTCATACCGGAATGTGCACCGTGAATGTGGCACCTTTGACAGGCGCACATCGTTGCCGGCCGCACTGCGCAGTTCGCACAAGATTCCCAACCAGGCCTTCTTTCGATACGATGGAAATCCAGACATCATCACGCTATTCTTGGCAATCTCACACACATCTGCCATGGAAAGATTCCAAAAATTTGCTGCTGTGCTGTACTCCTCAATAAGTGGTTGCTCGGTGTGGTGGAAGATGAGGGCTCCGTCTGTGGCGAGTGCCACATTGAGTCCACGCCGGAAGAATATGGGAAATGGATTGTCACGATATTTGCAAAAGAGCGCATTGTTTGATAGGGGTGTAATACCGAGAGGAATTTGTGCCAGATAGTATAAATACTGCAGAACAGGTGACCTCTTAAGGTTAATGCCGTGATTTACCCCATCGACAACAAAAAACACATCCGCCATATGATCCGGATCTCCACTCTCTCCCGCATGTGGACGAAATGTAAAGGTGGAGAACCCCCGTGCTGCACGGTAGCGATTCAGTGCAGTGATATTCGCCCACATGTAATACACCCAATATGTAAAGGGCGGGTTATCAAGGACGGTCCATTGGGATGGTGGGGTCTCAATGAGGGTGTCCGGCTCGCGCTCACTTTCGTTGTCAACAATGTCAAACCCACTGATGTGTGCGAGAAAGTAACTTAGAAAAGGGTGCGCCTCTGGATGCATGGACGCCTCCCACAGCGGTGCAAATATGTTCGACAGCATCTCTTCAAAGGAGGAGATGATGCCATTCTTGCGGTAAATAAAGTAAAGCCGCGGTATTTGCACCATCCAACGATTTGTAGAGTGCGACGCGTGATTCAAAACCATCCAACGCGCCAGCTGGTCCCACTCATGACGCTGTCGACCGTAGATGGAGAGACGATACTCCGAAAAGACATGACCGTCCTCGGCCTGACGACGAAATGTCTGACGTATCAATTCTGCAAAGTAACGACCACCCATAAAATTATCCGTCTTTAGAAAAAGGGTGCGGAGTGCAGAGTTACCAAATGGATTGTAACGACCATTAAACTCATCAAAGCGGTTAAAGGTACCATTCCCCGCCTTCACTTTAAGTGAGGCGACCGTAAGATCCTCCAAATTGACAGCGGCCCCCTGCAGTGGAGAAGTTCGCAGTTTTGCAAACAAATCTCCAAGTGTAACAAACCGACCGGTCCCACGTTCAACATCCACCACATCATCCGCGTGTTTTTGAACCTTCTCCTTGATGCAACTCAAAAGTTCCTTCGCCGTCATTCCGGCTGCCATGTGACAATGCACATCCACCTTGACACACTTGTACAGATCACCCTTCTCAAACAGCACAGGCGCATCACGGGCGTGATTCTCCTGATCATCGTTTGTGAGAGCAACATGGAGGTTAAACTTGCACTCCAGCATTTCTAACCGTTTTGTTGCATAAAGTTGCACCGCACGTTCGTGTGACAGTCGACGCAGACTTCGGACATCCAGCTGAAACTCCTTCCATGTTGGTAAAGGTCGAAAGTACATCCTCGTCGTTCCATTGGCATCTGCGGGAAGAACCACATCCAATACTCCATCTCGAAAAGAAAACTTCTCCGGCATCAGTTTACGTGTTTCAGGTTTCATCAAGGGTGAAAACGTATTGGAGGAGAAATGCGCCCCATGCATGGGCTGCGCCTCATTGTTGGACCTGTTGACAGAATGCAATGCAATTAGTGTATGCATCGTTTGGGCAGCCTGCATCTCCTCCGTCGGGGGAATTTCACAATGGACGTTGAAACTCCGGTAATATTGACGTCGGTTAAACTCTCTTGTGAGCGCCCGGGCTTCCTGAGATTTGTCCGTAATTTCAGGGCCTGAAATAATGATGCGTGGGTACTCAATCTGGCGATCCACAAAATCCCACCACTTCCCGCCGCACTCAACGTTGTCAGGCGGGTTGTAATGTGGCACCTTAAAGAAACGCCACAATATTTCACGTTGCGCCGCCAGCGTTTTTGACGTTGGTAAAAACCCTCCAAAGTTGGAGGAGGCATTCCTCACCTGTGTGAATCCAGAAAATAAAGCTTTGTGCCCCTCTTCCTCTTCTCTGCTCATGATTGAAAAACTGGATTCCTCTGTCAGGCCTTTTCGACAAAGAAGGTCTACTTCATGGGCCAGCGATGATTCCCGAAAAAGCAGCCTTAAGGGGTTCACCTGCGTTTTCGTAAACTCACTGTACCGTGTAGACGCCCTTT